>NC_047162.1:19285677-19293177 GCF_009819705.1 Hippoglossus hippoglossus
GTGTCTGTGTGTGTGTGTGTGATCTCTGTGTGGAATGTTGGAGATGTCTTCCCATGAAAACAAACTTTAAATCTGTTTCTTATTGCTGTTCTATTTGCTCTACGGGACTCAAAGCAAGGGGTCCATATGGCACGCTGTGTGTGTGTGTGTGTGTGTGTTTGTGTGTGTGTGTGTGTCAGCGATGTCAAGGTTGAGCCAAAATGGAGGACAAGTGTTTCTCTCAGTTTTCTGACTGCCTGCTTTCTCCTCTGACACTGAACTGGTTTCCATCATGTGGGTCCGATTCCAGCAGGAACATTCATAACTGCTTTTGTGACAGAAAATTAAAAAACGTGCTAATGTGCTAAATGAGTCAGGGGATTCCCACAGTTACAGTTCACCCCCTGGGGACCATGAATGTCTTTCGTCCAACCAGTAACTTTGAAGGTAAAGTGATGGACTGACTTTGCCAAAGGACAGTTTCTGGTTTAAAAAAAGCAAACAAACAACTCCATCACTACTTGAAACAGGTTGAAGCTTCTTCCACGTCTTCGTCTCATGTTCGTTTTAGTGAGCATGTGTGATCCCCGCTGTTTGTTCCTGTCCAATCGGATTACAGGAGAGGCGGGTTACTTCCAGTTCAGTTCTGTCTGAACATCATTAAACTTGGAATGTCACGAATGAAAGAGATGTTTTTCTCCTTCGCTTAATTAATGACATCAGCCCTAACGTGATTAGCTCCTCCCCCAGCTGATTGACAGCAGATGACTTCTCCGCCGCCAAACGCCAACCGTCAGGATTCAGAGCTCCGGAAGCACAAACGCACGCAGGTGTCTTACCCATGATGCTTTCTGTGCCGTTGGTGGAGGCGGTGCAGGAGGCGGTGCTGTAGTGGTTGCCCCCGCCCCCGCCCCCGCTCCCTCCTCCCCCTCCCCCTCGGTGGAAGCTGGACATGGGAGGAAGGCTGGAGCTGAGGTCTGCAGACGAGTGCGAGGGGTAACTCTGCAGACAGGAGGTGACAAACAGGAAGCATCACGTGAGGAGGGAGGACAAAATAAAAAGGCAGCGAGGATACACATGAATCTTTGAGTGATTACACAGGAGTCTTATTAGTTTGAACATCTAATGACCTGGGACAGATTTACAGCTGTAGTCAGAACAGAAACCACAAAACAGCCGAGTCACGATCAGTGGAAAAATACAGCTTGTTGAATTCGTTCTGCAGGGAAACCGTAGTTTATACTGGATCACTGACCACTGGTGGATTCAACAGATGTTAGTTGCTTATTAAGTGATGGGTTTACCAGGTTTGTGGCCACAACGTTTAAATTCAATAACCTTTAATAACCAATTACCATAAATTCACTTACATGGGCTTTAAAATTAGTTTTTATCAGTCTGGTTTCCCATCACTGGCCTGAAAAACCACATTGACATTTCCCTGCGCAGTCGTTTTGTCAGTTCAGGTTAATAAAGACTTTTTGTGCTGAACTTATTACTTATTGTCACATTTATTCTCAATATTGGAATATTGTGACCTGGTGGTGTGTTTATCCTTATTCTTATAAGGTCACTGTGCAGTGTGATTGACGGCTCTGCTCACCAGTCTGTCATGAGGGTGGATCCCGCAGTAGGAGGAGCTCTGGGAGGGGCCGTGGGCCGAGTTCCCCGCCCCCAGCATGCTGCCGTGGTAACCTTGCTGGCCCATACTGCTGCTGCTGCTGCTCCATGGATCTCCACTGTGACCGTCTGATGGGAACACAGACACACGTGTGAGACGGGCTGGTTTCAGGTTCATTCACGTCTCGAAGCGTGAGAAGGCAACGTGCTGGTGTGTGACGGTGGAGTGCATGTGAGTACCTGGCATGAAGAAGGGGCTTGGGAAGCCGGCGCTGGGAGGTTTGGAGGAGGGGTAGCCCGGTGAGTCCCTGTTGTAGTCGGCTGTGCTGGCAGACGGTGCGTACACCTGCAACACAACACGCACAAACACCTTATTCACAAATACTCACAAACACAAACAGCCCAGTTTCCTCTGAGGCTGAATCACAGAGGATAAATCACTTCCTGATCCATCACTCGTCTTTGACGCAGATTTTCACAGACAATATAAATGTTGACCCCCCCCAAAAAACGTTTTACTTATTTATATGACTATATTATTTACTCTACTTTACTTTTATAACTTCAAAACTAGGCATTTAAATCTATAAACTTTGATAGAAATCATTTTCAATACTCTCAAAGCTATAAATAATATTTTGTAAAATCAATGGCATATTTTAAGCCTATCTATAAATAAGATTATAAACAAATTGTAAATATATATAAAAATTACTTTTTATACTATGAAATATATATTTTTAAAAAAGTAATTTTATACATATTAATACAAATATCTAAAAAGATATAATTTATACATATGAAATTATTTTGTAAATGCACAATTATTTCAAACTTTTGAAGATCAAAGTTACAAACACTATGTTTAATTTTGTAAAGCGAAAATGTAAATGTATTTAAGTTTGTCGGTGAGCTGTCAGTCACCTTCAAACTACAGAAGTAACCATGGTAACCACATCAGTTACACCTACAGGCCCCTCCCCCCTTCCTGCCCTCACTATACAACACAGCTCCATCATGTAGGACAACCCGAGCTCGTCTCCTCTCACTCTGACTCGTCTGGTGACTCGTGTGCGAGCGACTCGTCTCCATCAGGAAACAGACGAGCAGTAAAACGTGAGACAGAGGAGCAGCGGCCTGTCATCAGAGCAGGTGACGCTCCTCCTCGGGAACAAAGGGAACACAATGCCTGTGTTTGGTCATGCCTTTGGCTGGGGGGTCCCCGCAGCATGCCTCAGAGAGTGTGTGTGTGTCTGTGTGTGTGTGTGTGTGTCTGTGTGTGTGTCTGTGTGTCTGTGTGTGTGCATAGCGTGCGAACACTCAGCCATGACGCTAGCTCGCACTGCATGACGCAAACCGTGGAACAGCTGTTGAGAGCGCTCTTCTCTCGCCCCTATCTCCCCCACTGATTCACATGAAACGATCTCCCACCCCCCCCACACATACACACACGCACACACACACACACACACACACACACGCACACACACACACACACTCCACAGCTACACCTAATCTACCTCCATCCCCTAAAAGAAGACACGTCTTGCTTTTTTAACTCGTGAGTATTTGCATACGAATGGATCCCAGATGTGGAGCAAACATCTCATGATAAAGCAAAGACAGAAGAAACAAAAGACTTGAGGGCATTATAAAAAACATCATCTCACTTCCCACACTCCCTCAGAGAAATTATTAAAACCAGAAAACAGCCTAAAACTCTTTCTGTCAAACAAAAACCTCAAAGTTTTCCTTCAGATCCCTAAAAGCCTTTTGGTTTGATGAAGCTTTAACTTATGAAGGGGGGGGGGGGAGTGGACGGATTTCCAGCTGTGTTATTGTCCTGCGCTCTTTAAAGTTAAAGATATCCAGGACCCAACGAGACAGAGAAACCAGGCCTCTGAGAAACTCCTGCAAATATCCAAGTGAGCAGGTGTGAGGATCAGAGTCATAAGCTGATAACACGGTTGCCCCCCCCCCCCCCCCCGGAGGTGAGCCCCTCTGATGAGGAGGAGAGGAAACCAGGGATCAGCTGAACTGGGAAACGGCCTCGAACACGAACGTGACAGCGTCTCAGGAGCTGGATGAAAAGCTCTGCAGGGTGAGAACCACGATCCTCATCTCCTCTCCCGTGTTTTTACATTATCTTCACTTTGAAAAATAATAAATCTATGCATAAGAAAATATTGAGGTAAATTAAAGGCCAGTGTGACTTAGAGTTAAGACACACAGGTTCGGTTCTTTAATCCGCTCCCAAGTGAGGCTGCTGACGACCTGAATCTCTCCATGTGTGCAACAAGTTTTCTGGCGAAGCCGTGACTGTTAAAGTGAAGAAGTTAAAAGTTGTGTTTCCAGAACGTAGTCTGGTGTCGACTCGGTTTACTTCCTGAAAACCACCGGTGGTGGAAAAAGTGCCCACACAGCCATAAACGCCACAACAATCAGGACGTCTGAGGAGCAAGGGATGCTGGGAACTGTGGGAATGAGCGTCTGAGGTCAGGAAACACACACAGACACACACAGACACATGTACACACACACCAACACACACAACAACGTGCAATTAAACAAATGCTAATACGCAATCATACGTTTAATTAATTGTGAAAGGTCTCTACGTTCTCACTGTGCACCTTGCTCTCTCTCACACACACACACACACACACACACACACACACACACACACACACACACACACACACACACACACACACACACGTCTGTAGATGTCATTAGTTGTACTAAAATCCCCTCAAACTTCCTCCTCCTCCTCTACTTCCCCTCTGAGAACTGACTTAGTGCTCTGATCATAAAACCACATTTATTGACCCAAAGCCTGTACAAGAAAACACACACGTATACACACAGACACACGAAAAACACACACAGACACACAAAAACACGCGCAGAGGTGAAGAAAAACACACATACTTGTGTGAAAATATTCAGATTTATGTCTCATGTCGTGCCGGCAGATTTTCCCATTCAATGTTAGACTGGTGACGAAAGACAGTGATTTGTGAGTGTGTGTGTGTGTGTGTGTGTGTGTGTGTGTGTGTGTGTGTGTGTGTGTGTGTGTGTGTGTGTATCTAAGTGTGTGTGTGTGTGTTTCAGACGGACAGAAACAGGTGCAGAGTGTGTTCAAGACTGAAGAATGTAGAGACACAATAACAAACTCACTTCCTGCAGACTGTAACATACACACACACACAGACACACACACACTCACACACTCAGTACCAGTGTTCCCACAGTTACAAACGGACCTTGAGCTAATCAGAGAAACCTTGTGTTGTCATTTCTCTCTGACTCTGAATCCACAAACCAGAGAACAATAATCTGAACCACAGTAAAAACCAGTTCACGTCCAATCGATAACCTTCAAGAAGATTTATTCCACAACTTGTTTCACTTCAGACCTGAATTTAATCTCTTAGGGTCAAACACTCGCTGTGTGTGAATATGATCGTTTCACCATAAGAACACAACCAGTCGAACCAGGTGCAGGAAATGATTTCTGTCCTGTGATAGAAGTTGAAACAGGTCAAACTGTGTGAGACAAACCAGTATGACCCAGTGTGCAATAGAGAAAAGTGGAAACCAGTTCTTTACGTAGCAGAGAATCTGTACTTTGATATTCGTTTTTTTGTTGAATCCTAATAAACCAGGGAACATCAGAAACCAGTCGATTTGATCTGTACTACAAAAAAAACAACATTTACCACTAACACACATCTTAACCAGCTCTTGTAGAACTGGATCCTGTCAAACTGGTTCTCGTTATGAACCAGTGGAACCAGTTGTGGCAAATCATAATTGAAACAGTGCAATTAGGGCTCCAATGAACTGTGAGTTTGTGTATCATGAGGTCGACAAAGAGCAACTTCCTGGTTTACCCAAATCAGGATAGAACCCTGATGGAACCCAGCACCCCCCCCCCCGCCCACACACTGTGATGTGACGGGGCAGAAAACGAATCACAAATTTCATCAAAGCTTTGCTGTGCGTCACCACGGCAACAACACAAGAAAATAAAGATGTATTCTACTGAAAACAGATTTTTCTGATTTCACAGACAAACTTGATTAATAAGGAACGTTTTGATCAGGCCGCTCGCATCCACGCTACTAGCTCTACGTTTGATATCACCGTTGCTACGGTTACACCTGCTGTCCACACGAAAGGTTTTCGAGCTCCTGAAACAAATAACTTTGGAATCACTGCCGGTCCCGGTTTAGATGGTTCTGGTTTTTAAAAACGCGGTTTTAAAAACCATAAATGACTATGGACGCAGCCTTAAGTTGCTTTTGATCCAACAACTTTTTGAATGTTTGCGCTCTAAATCCATAACAAATGAAATGACGAACGAATCATTGCAAAAGGAGCGAAAGAGAAGAATGGAACGTGGAACGACGTCCAGTGAACACGACGCTGAGAGGAACTCAAAGTTGATTTCCTCCTCAGAGCTTCAGCTCTAACCGGGTGACGGGACTCACACTGGACCCTGAAGGGTTTGTGAGACAGAAAAATGTAAAAACAATAAATAGAACAAAATGAAGTGCTACAAGTTGGAAGGAGATAAAACGACAGTGGACGGAAACAAAGGGGAGAAAATGGAGAGAGAGAGCGGAGAAAGGAAGAAAAGACGAAGAGGGAGACTTCTTGGCTTTGTTTAGTGTTTGATGCTTCTTCCCCCCCCAGATATTGTTTCCAAATGTGTGGAGCATCTGTTCGACTTCTACGTCTCCTCTGGTCCGTCAGCTCCTCTGCTCTGACCGAGGAGAGGAAGGACGGATGTAAGGAAGAGAAGAAGGAGCTCTTTCTGTTCTTCCTCCTCCTCTTCCTCAGTAGCTATGACGACACTTGGATTAGAAGCTAATCTCGACCTGATGGCGATGCTACATATGCTATTACAGCTCCTCAAGTTAATGTGGACGTTGGGACCAGATTGAATAACGCTCCAGCAAAAAGAGACATTTCACTCTAAACCACATGATTGAGCTCGTACGGGTGAAGAGAGGACGAGTCGTTGGGATCCAGCCTCTGGGGACCATGAATGTCTGAACCCAGTTTTATAGCATCCATCAAACAGTTGTTGGAATCTGAAAGTGGTGGATGTTGTCTTCCTTGGAGGCGAGAGGTCAAATCCTAAAACAACAAACTGTATGTTTATATATTTTCCAGAGGCGGATCTCTAGAGGGAAGCATCGACAAACTGCTGGTTGCACTTCAGTGACGCTTCCTTATAACCACGACTTCAATCTGAACTGAGCAACTCAACCTCAGACACAACCTCCCACTGACCAGCAGATAAGCAGGACAGATAATGGATGGATATATTACTATAATGCATGTTTTTTACTATTTACAAAGTTGATTTAATGCAAACTGGTTATTAATTGGTAATGAACGTTAGTAATGGTTGCAGCAGCACATGGGACTCGCTGGAAGCAGACGGATATCACTGTGAAGGTTAAGTTCATGATTCACTTCCAGGTCAAATGCAATGAAAGGTGCTGCTCTTTTCTCCACTTGGAAATAAACCAGAGGGGGAAACATTTAAATTTACAAAAAAAAACACCAAGGACGAGATTCATGATGACGTCCTCTGGAAGATTTGTCTTCTACAACACACGTCTTCAGAAAAGGGAGCAAGAGACAAATCAGCATTTTGCTCAATGAGAGAAAAATGTTCCTGCCTCATTTCTCTCTCTAACACACACGCACATGCACACACACACACACACACAAACGCTCACATACACACATGCACACACACACACACACACAAACGCACACATGCACACATACACACACGCACACACACACAGTTTACCACGCTTCATCCAAAGCAGATGTGCTGGAATGTGAACACTCAAAGGAGCAGTCACGAAACCTCTT
>NC_047162.1:19295677-19313177 GCF_009819705.1 Hippoglossus hippoglossus
CACACAACTTATTTCATAGATTAAGTTTTCATTACTTCTAATAAAGGATCAGTTTTTCCATCTGTCGTCCGCTCCTTTCCTATCCACTTGTTTCCTTTCCTCTTTTCCTCTCCTGTCCTCTCCTCCTCTTGTGTCCTCCTCTCCTCTCCTCCTCTCCTCTCCTCTCCAGACTGTTTATCCATTATTCACTCCATCCTCACCAGCCCTCTCTCATCTCTTCCTCCCTCAGCGTTTCGTTGACTCCTGTCGTTCTGACTCAAACTGCTGAATGAGCCTCAGCTCGTCTTTAACCTCTCGACCAACAGCGAGGATGTTTTATGCATTTGCTAAGTTCTCGTAACGATGGATTCCAGGAAAACGCGGCCAGACACAGTGTATGTTTTTATCCTGACTCATTTTATGGCTGGAAACAGTCGTGAATCACACAGAAAGGAACAGAGCGGATTTACCAAATTAGGAAACTGTTCATCAGGCTCATTTTAACGAATACAAAGAAGAGAGAATCAGTCAAATCACTGCAGGTAAAGTAAAGAACCGGTAAAAAGCAAAACCACAAATGAATCTGGTCAAAACAGAATCCAATGACAGATTACTGCACAGGCATAGTGGTCACGTGACCTGTGTCTGGAGCCAATGGGGATCCTCGGCTTTAAGAAGGTATGACCATCTCCACCTTTGAGACAGTATCTGACGCTTCCTGTCCTGGTAACAGGACAAAATGTTGAATATGATTTCTCAGTGATGTGTTGTGTAGTTAAAGGTTGCACGAGGACACGTGCAGTGAACGTGCACTATTTGCATGTGGGCACGGCTGTGGTGGCGTCCGGGGCCCGTGGTCATGGTAACCCGTCCGCGCTGCCTCGCCCCTTTGCACTGACACGTCTGTTCCTGTGATTCCTTCAGCTCTAGAACTGTGGTTCTGAACGAGCAGGTGTAATAAAGCTGCTTTCATGCATTCAACAGATGTACAAGTGTCTGTGTCTGAAAAGATTTATACCTTTTCTTTTCATCAACTTCCTGATTAACACAGATTGAAAGAAGATGAACAAACAAAGGTGACTGAAACAAAAAAGAAGCAGAAAGGACAAAGACAAGTCGAGCAAATGAAGTGAAATCAAGTGAAGAAAGAAAGAAAGCAAATGAGATCAAGACGCTGCGAGTCGAGCAAAAGAAGAAAGCAAGGAGGGAAACTGCGAATGAAAGAGTAAAAGGAAATCAACAAATTAGTAAAATAAAGTCAAGAGAAGCAGCGGAAAGAGGAAAGAAGTAGCCGTCCGGCTGCGAGGCGTGTTTACACTGCGGCCGGTTAATGAATTCAAGATGGCGTCTGGTCTCAGTAGGAGCCACAACATCAAAGAGTCAGACAGCGAGTGAAGTCGCACAACTTTAATTGACCACAAATTACCCTGAATTAACTCTAAGGCTGTGTGTGTGTGTACTTATATATTTGTGAGGACCCTTATGAGCGCGGACCTTATGGAGTGAGGACGTTTTGGCGGGTCCTCACTTTTTCCACGGCTTGTTTGAGGGTTAACACTCGGTTTAGGGTTAGAATTAGGTTTAGGTTGGAGTTAGGCACTTAGTTGTGATGGTTAAGGGGGCTTGAAAATGCATTATACCCATGAGTGTGTGTAAGAGCCATTAACTTTGTCCATGAGTCTGAACTGAAAATATAATTTCTGCAAGATGTGAAATCACTTCGCTTATTTTTAGATGTTCTCTTTCTTTTTTTACTCCTTCTCTCCATCCATCAGGACAGGGGCGTTTGTTTTATTGCCCAGTGCCTCCCTGCATTCACACCACCTGACTCACGATGTCCAGACACCAGCGGCCGATGGGAAATTCAACAAACCTTCAAAGTAAAAGGTTCAAACTCGCTTTACTGTTTTGTTCACAAAGGAATAAAAGTTTTTTGTACGTGAAGGATTGAACAACGACTCATTCTCAATGCCCCTCAACTCCATTAAGAACACTTCAACATATAACTCGTGTCTTTAAATGGATTGAAGTTACAGGTTTGGTTCAGGTGAGTTTAAAGGAACTAAACCTGATGAAAGATGGGATGTGAACCCGAGAAGAAACATCTTGTACAGAGTTGAAAAGACGAGAAGATGCTGGTTCCTGATTCTCTGACAGACGAGGTGATGCAGATCAATTCTTTCTTTCTTCTATACGTTGTGTTTGTTTCATCCTGAATACGATCTGTGTCTCTGAGACTAATCCAATCTGTGTGTGTGTGTAATATCACAGCCTCTCACATCTCCTTTCCCAGGAAATTGAGGAGGCCCTCTCTCTTTCTCACACACACACACACACACACACACACACACACACACACACACACACACACAAACACACAAACACACACACATGATGATTTCAGTGATGGGGGAATATGGAGGCTCATAGCGAACATAATGTGGCTTTATAATGTCCCTCCTGACACAGGAAACAGCCAGAGGTCTGGGACTGAATATACTGTGTGTGTGTGTGTGTGTGTGTGTGTGTGTGTGTGTGTGTGTGTGTGTGTGTGTGTGTGTGTGTGTGTGTGTGTGTGTGTGTGTGTGTGTGTGTGAGGAGAAATACTCATCCGAGGAAGGAAATAACGAATCGCACTGCGGTTTTTCAGAACACTGAGGGCTCCATTACCATGCACTTGGACACACACACACACACACACACACACACACACACACACACACACACACACACACACACACACACACACACACACAAATGATTTCCTTGAGACAAAAATAAGTTTCTACTGTGAATGTCTTATTCTTATTACCATAATTAAAATTTATATTACTATTATTATTATTATTATTATTATTACAATGTTACGAATCCAGGCTGATACTGATATCAGATTCTTGATTAAACAAAATATAGTTTATATATTTTAAAATGTCACCTTGAGTTTTAAAACAACTAGGGCATAATAATAATAATAATAACAATAATAATAACACAACAATATTGATCATAATTAACAACAACAATTTTTTTTATCTGCTCCTGTTAGAAAAGAATTTCAAATATATTCAGTGTCCTCTTGTTTACACATCTCCACCTGTGTGTGTGTGTGTGTGTGTGTGTGTGTGTGTGTGTGTGTGTGTGTGTGTGTGTGTGTAAGTGCACGTGCACGCTTTCCCCATCTGTCCAAATGAAAAACGAGGTGATGAGTGCACGCGTGTCGGCACACGTGAGAACTATCACAAGTGTGTGTCTGTGTGTGTTTATGTGAGTGTGTGTGTGTGTGTGTGTGTGTGTGTGTGTGTGTGTGTGTGTGTGTGTGTGTGTGTGTGTGTGTGTGTGTGTGTGTGATTGCGTGCTGGTTTTCAGGCCGCAGAACAAAAACATTTCTCCACAGGTGACGGCTCTTTACAAGTCTCTTCCACACTCGTTTCATTAGCCTCCATTTTCCTTTCAAGCGCCAGGACGGGTTTCTTTTCCTCGTCTCTGGCTAAATCACCACACAGTCGTTTTTCACTCTCTCTCTCTCTCTCTCTCTCTCTCTCTCTCTCTCTCCTTTTCACCAATTTCCTTTGGTCTAATTACTGCCACATGCTGCCGACTGCCAGCGATCGTTAGTGAGAGAAACGCCTCGACCAACGCAGAGTCCTGACAGGCCGGAGAGGGAGGACACGGAAAACACACGTAAATAGAAAACACACACACACACGAGAGGCGTGGCGATGAAACAAACAGAAACACAAACAGCTGTCGACGTCCTTTAGCAGCTCGAGACTCATCGAGTCCGGCAGGTTTTCAACAAATACCTCTGCCACAGCCGTTACTTGTCATTGTCACTTTTCTATTTCTGGAGGCTCCGGGATCATCTCACCAGAAACAAGCCGTCGCAACGTGTTGGAAGGTGAACGAGAGGATTTCCAAACATGTTGGATACAGAGAGGAGGAAAAACTGTGCCAGTGTCGCAGGTTGTGACCTCACAGACATACCAGACAACAACACACACACACACACACACACACACACACACACACACACACACACACACACACACACACACACACACACACACACACACACACACACACGGCTTCAATAAAATGACGTGAGACACGCCACACGGACGATCGAGTCTAAATCATCTCTTTATCCCACATGTCTGTTCTTGTTTGGCCTGAAACAGATGAGGACGCACGCTAAGAGTAAGTGAGTGTGCGAGACAGAGCGAGGGGGGGAGAGAGAGAGAGAGAGAGAACAACAATACAGGGTCCTACAGTGAATCCTGACACAGTAATATGTATTTTATCTATTAAGGAGGTCGGAGGTCAAAGGTCAATACGGATTCAGCGTCCCGACATGACAGGACAGCTGCTTCATCGCTGGTCGTATTCGGTAATTTCTCCAACCACTTTCTGCCGTGGTGGTTTTGTCTATGTGTGCAAACGTCTGCTGCGTTTGGCATCGCAACTCCTGAGAACGACCGAGGCAAAGAGAGAAAAGAGAGAAAGAAAGAGAGAGAGGGAGAGAGGGAGAGAGAAAGAGAGAGGGAGAGAGAGAGAGAGAGGGAGGGAGAAAGAGAGGGAGAGGGAGAGAGAGAGAGAGAGAGAGAGAGAGAGAGAGAGAGAGAGAGAGAGAGAGAGAGAGAGAGAGAGAGAGGGAGGGAGAAAGAGAGGGAGAGGGAGAGAGGGAGAGAGAGAGAGAGAGAGAGAGAGAGAGAGAGAGGGAGAGAGAGAGAGAGAGAGAGAGAGAGAGAGGGAGGGAGAAAGAGAGGGAGAGGGAGAGAGAGAGAGAGAGAGAGAGAGAGAGAGAGAGAGGGAGAGAGAGAGAGAGAGAGAGAGAGAGAGGGAGGGAGAAAGAGAGGGAGAGGGAGAGAGGGAGAGAGAGAGAGAGAGGAAGGTAGACGGGAGTAAAACCCTCCACAGAGGTACAGACTTGGTGTGGAGCCATTTGGCCGCCTGACAGCTCATTAAGTGGTTTCATAAATAATCAATTGATGAAGTAATTAACAACAATCTCTAAGTTTCAGAGAGACGCAGAGAGAGAACATCACTCAGGGACGTTACACACCGACTGACACACACACACACACACACACACACACACACACACACACACACACACACACACACACACACACACACACACACACACACACACGCTACCTGACAAACACACATCGGGTTCCTGCATGTTTCAACAAGTCAAACTTCAGACTTTTTAAAACGACATCAAATTAAATTTAAGATCAACGTCAAGTTGAGCGACAGATATGAATGAATATCAGTTATTACTGACACTTCCTCATCAGCAGGGATGAAGTGAAGTAACAGACGAGCTGAATGAACTGAGGTGCTAAAGGTCAGTCATCAGTTGGTTTTGGTTTTCTGAGGTCGAGCCTTCGATATCCAACACTTAAGGAAAAGAAAACATAATCTTCTACAACAGAAGATGTGGTTTTCGCTTCATCGTCCGTTTAATAAACTCGTGACACTTCAGATTTCAAAAGATCCCAAGTCTGGCAAACGAGAAGAGGTTCTGATCATCACATGACAAGGACGAAGAAGAAGAGTGAGGACAGAGAGAGAGAGCGAAAGCATCCGTCTGATTAGTATGCTCTTATCACGACACACACACACACACAGACACACACACACACACACACACACACACACACACACACACACACACACACACACACACACACACACACACACACACACACACACACACACACACTCACACAAAGACATGTCCTCTCAGCTGGCATGGTGGCACTCGGCCCAGCAGCCAATCGAAACGCCCATTGCAGGGCACACGGCCAATGAGACCACTGCTCTCTGTGGCAGTCAAGCTGTCAGGGTGAGAACGAGAACATGTGTGTGACGACGCACACGCACACGCACACGCACACACACACACGCACACACACACACTGATCACGCTCTCGGTCACTTTACATTTTCTCGTGAGTCTGAGTGAGTTCATTTTAAAACGTTTCTGTTTTCAGTTTTCGATTCAAAGACGTTTCTGAAATGATTTGTTGTCGTTTCTTTTGTCTCTGCTGTTGATCATCTCCCTTTATTCCTTTAATCATTTCTGTGGTTGCACATTGATGTGATTTACCAAAGTCTCCCCCGACATGTCTTTACACTGTTGTGTTCTGTTACCTGTGATGAATTAAAGTCCGGCTCCTCACACACTGGCCTCAGTTTCTGTGTCTTATTTTATTCTGTGATTCATTCTCATTTTTTCTGTTTGATGTTTTAAGACTTGGCCGCCGTCCACACTCAACCTGCCCCCCCCCCCCCCCAAATCAGGCTTCATGAATAAATGATCAGTGAGTAAATAAATTAAACTGATGACACGGACAGTCACGAAGGTCGTGAGCCGAACACGTGCGCTTCACCTCGGATACACACGGGACGTCCAGTCTCCTGCAAACAACCAACAGTAGGAACACTGACAGATGTAGGAAAAGACCGAGTGTGTGTGTCTCGTCCTCCTCACCGTCTCCCTCGCCTCCTCTAAGATGGCTGCCGTAGCATTTCAATCAGATTCGTAGATTCCAACCGAAAGTTGGAGTGTCACAGTGCGACCGACGTCACCGCAGCGCTGGGTCGCAGGGACCCACGTTGCCGAGGCAACGCGCCGGCAGGCACCCAAACCGAGCCAAAAGCTAAGATGGCTGCCGTGGCATGTTAATTATTGAAGAGGGCGCAGAGAGGGAGTCGGGAGGAGCGAGCGCGGCTGCCGGTGGGATGCTGGGTCACAGCGATCCCGTTGCCACGGTGATGCAAGCTGGCAGCAACGTTAACATGGCAACGGGAGCATCCGGCACATGGAGCAACCCGACCCGAACCAAACACTAAGATGGCTGCCGCAGGAAGTGAGTGACGGCCAGAGACACTCGATCACCGGCTGATATCTGCCTCACTCTCACACCAGTTCATCGATGACTCAGTCAATAACATCAGAGACTAGTTTAGTGACTGATCGAGTTGATCAACACCACCACACTCGTGATTATGAATAAATCTGGTTCATCATCAAGACTCTTTTTATTTTATCATCTATGACGAAACTATATTTTATCATTAAAACGTATAAACAGGTCATCGCTGTGTTTGCTTTTTAAATCTCATCAATCCGGGCATTAGCATTAGCACCTTGAATGCTAAAGACAATATAAATCCTATTATACACATTTGTTACTATTGAAACTCATATTTTCTGACTGTAAACTATCGGCTTTGTACTTTATTCACAACAGAAGTCAAACATCTGCAGAATAATATGTTCAATCTGTACAATGTCCATTCTGAATATAATACGAATGTTTTTCATTCATCTAAATGTTCTTATTTACAATTTATTAGTAACAAGATAAAAGAAAATTAACTTTTATTGAGTTTGTGTTTCTCTGAGCTTGGTTTTAGTTTTACAGTGAAAGCAGAAACAGCTCCAGAGCGACTGCATCACACCGACAAACATTATCACTCCTAATCCTTCCCGTCATTTTGGCTCGCAGGGATTTTAACCTTGACCTCTCGGTGCTGAGAGAGGCGGTGCAGCCATTAGGCCGTCGGGCCGCTGCTGCGTTACATCACCACCTCTGATTCCAACTTCAGGCCTCGGTCAAGTGGAATCTTTGTCCAGAGGATCTCAGCTCAGTCTGACTGTGAGGAACCTGGAGACCTGAGGTCCGTAAACACTGCTCAGCACCGAGCGGAGCATCAGCACAGAATCGGCTTCTTGAATTCTCTCTGTGAGTCCGACTGATTCAACGTCGAGAGAAAATGTGTTTGTCACCAGATCTAGAAAAACTATGACGGCAGATTTGTGCTAAACGAGTCGTGAAGATGAGGCTACAACTTGAATCTAATTAAGAGAGATGAAGAAATGATTAAACACTACGATGCAGCGTGGAGATAAAAACTGACGGGACATCTGATCTCATCTGATCTAAATGTGTTTGTCCTTTTCAGCCGAAGCCACAATCCACCGGTTTCAACCCTTTACTTCTGTCTGACCTCAGATCACAACCAGAGACATTTCAGCAGATGTATAAAATATATCAGAGCAGAGAACAACAGTAAATCAGGACGTGCAGAAGACGGGGACGCAGAGCGCTCAACGCTTCATTTCATGTTGCGGCTTCAGAGGCCGTTCCAAGAGCCCGACAACTTAAATCAAGTGCACCAGAACCAGTTCAAACGCAGCGGACGGGTTCCACTGAACATCTGATCCTGATCCCGTTCAGCCGGGAGATCCATAAAAACGTGAATCGGGATTAGAGGATCCGCCTCCTGTGCGAGGCGACTCAGCTCGGGTCCTGAAAACCTGTCGGCTGCTCCACAGTCGTCTGTCTGACGCTAAGACGACAGCTAACAAACGTTAAAGTCACCAGGACGTCACCTGTCCGTCTGTGAGCTGCTGGTCTGAAGCCTCAGTTTGACATCTTGTCCAGCGCCATCTTGGTTTTGTAAAACCAGAAGTAACCATATATGGAGGAGCAGGGGGTGGAGCCTGACTGAGAGCCCGAAGACACGGCACCGATTGGATGATACTAGCTGTCAATCATGAAGCTGTATTGAAGAAGACTTGAAACTAGAGATAAACTCTCAGGGCAAATTGGAGGCGATGCAATATTTCCTTTGAAGGTGGCACTAGAGAAACAAATGATTCGGCTCAACCTCTGGAGAGAAGGAATAATCATGTTACATTTACAGAAAACAGGTTGACCTACAGGAGGATTTCAGCATGTGCACCACAAATCATCTGCATCACTATAAAGTAAAGAAAATGAAGCCACTCTGGTGTTTAAATTAAAGCACAGTGATCGATGATGCTTCTGTGAACAGGTGAAGTCTGAGGGAGCTCTGTGTTGGAAATCGTTCCAACAAGTTCATCACGAAGGTCGTTGAAAAGCTCAAACTTCTGACCTGAGGTGTGAGGAAGCTACAGCCCTTCATTAGACATCTATCAGAAACAAATTAAGACTCCTTGAGTTTTAGATTTTCTGTTTTCAATAAGAAATGTCGTTTGATTCTCTGCTGATGCGTTAGTTCCTCTCACGGTGAAGGGAACGGAGAGAGAGACTCTCTGGCTTCCATCAGTCAGCGACCCTGAGAGGAACGACCCTGAGGTATGACATCATCAGACAGGTTCACTGTTTCCACACCAGGAGACGAACCTCATCAGCAAATCTGCTTTTCCAACAACTAGGAAATAAGAATAATTTTCATCCAGAACAGAACAAGAACCAAAGATAATTCACTTTACTCTCACGTATGAAAACCAGAGGAATCGAACCTCACGTTAGACGTTCGGCTTCTGTGCTGAACAAACAACTGGTGACTTGAAAATCCAGATTGAGTTTCAGTACAATTTAAAAACTTTTTCCCTGAACTTAAGAAGTGTGGGTATTCAGATGAATGATTTTGAAGTGAACACGGAGCAGTGACCTCTGGAGAGTTTCCGCAGCAGCGTGGAGCCGCAGCCGGTACGAGGCTCTAATAGCCAACATATGGAAGCTCGCTCGCTGCCAGCAACACAATCAGGACGGCATTATTTGGCCCACACTGGAATAATAAAGGAGTCAGATCAAAGAGCTGATTACTTCAGCTCTGCAGAGCTGCAGGATTCTTTTCTGTTTGTTCTTTCTTTATGTCATCTTTTATTTCTCTTTGTTGTCGTTCACTCTTTCACTCCTTCTTTCTTTCTCTCACTCGTTCCTTCTCTCACTCTTCCTTTCTTTCTTTCTTTCTTTCTTTCTTCGTACGAACAGGTACAGCCCCTTTTCTGAAAATCGGCACCGTATGGAAGCTGCACAGCGTCTATCATGATGGCTATTGATAGGTGTGTGTGTGTGTGTGTGTGTGTGTGTGTGTGTGTGTGTGTGTGTGTGTGTGTGTGCGTGTGCGTGTGTGTGTGCATAGATCTGTATATGAGTATAAACAGGATAGACGGATAGATGGATAGATAGATCAGAGGATGCAGAGCAGAGTGAGAGCTGTTCTCTGCTAATATGAATGTGTGTGTGTGTGTGTGTGTGTGTGTGTGTGTGTGTGTGTGTGTGTGTGTGTGTGTGTGTGTGTGTGTGTGACCTATTTGCATGCAGCCTGGCAGAACCAGCACAGGACAAAATGGGCATCAATGGGCCTCAGCGTGGCAACGATCACCACAGCGCCCTGATGTGTGTGTGTGTGTGTGTGTGTGTGTGTGTGTGTGTGTGTGTGTGTGTGTGAGAGGGGAAGCACCGAGAGGAGGATACAGAAATATTCACTTTTTCTCCAGCGTCCAGCTCCGTGAATATTAAAATACTTTGGAATGAATAAGAAGCTAAAATAGAAGAAGTGACACAAATGTAAACATCCAGGCTTTAGGATGAAGAGTTTCCATAGAAGAGAATCGAGGTTGTTTTACTTGTTCAGCTGAAAAACAAACAAGAGACTAATTTCTAACTTAAAATAAAGACAAACACAAACAGATACATTTTGAATTCATAGTGAATAACTCTACGTTCAAAGAGACAGAAAACTGAGGAATAATCTTTCAAAATCAATTTTCAAATAATCTTTATCGTGGTGTGATTTTTTTTTTTAATCCCTGAACTCATCCACCTTCCTGAATATAAGATCCTCTCACACACACACACACACACTGGAGCTAAAGCGCTAACAGAACAACGTGCTAGCAGTTGGAGCTGAAACACAGTTAACTGCCATTCAGCTGCACTGCGCCGCATTGTGTCACAGTTTTGTCGTCTTGTTGTTTAAAGTGCGACAGCTGTCCAGTGTTTATCAGCAAGACCATGCAGCCTCCCCAACAGACTCACCACAGCATGAATGACCCACTAAAACACACACACACACACACACACACACACGCACGCACGCACGCACGCACGCACGCACGCACGCACGCACGCACGCACGCGCCCACGCACGCACGCACGCACCCTTAACAAAATGACAACCGCCCCATTTTCCACTTTGATAATGAAGACTTGGTGGGTTTTTGTGTGTGTGTGTGTGTGTGTGTGTGTGTGTGTGTGTGTGTGTGTGTGTGTGTGTGTGTGTGTGTGTGTGCAGAGGGGCTCCACACCGTGAACAAGTGTGTCAGCCCTGGTTTAGAGTGGTGTGTTACATGCACGTACACACACGCACAGACACACACACACGTAAAACACAGCTTTTCTTTATTCTCTTGCCAAAAATGTTAACTTCCTTAAGCTCGCCTTTCTGCTGCGAAGCCCGCGCTTAGTACATGTGAGAATAAGCTCGACACACACACACACACACACACACACACACACACACACACACACACACACACACAAGGAAAATGTACCATTGAAAACCCCCAGTCTTCCCAGTGAACAGCACCAGGAGTGAGGGTCTGAGCGACAGCAGCCACACGGCACAGAAACCAAATCCTCCTGATCACAGAAAACTCTGTGTTTCACAGATGACACAAAGAAATCAGAGCTGAAGTGTGAACATCGCTGAGACACAACCCGACACAAATACTCCAGCTGGGCTGTTGTTATGATTTTTGAAATTGAAGCCGAGTGAAACTCAAACCAAAGCTCTGAATAAAGCCTGTACGCTCATTTATTATTATTACTTCTCTAAGAAAGGAAATGTTATATTTTCTTTATTCTGGCAGCCACCGTGGTCCAGATGAGGAGGAGGAGGAGGAGGAGGAGAGCGGGATGGAGCCGCTGCTCCTCCACCTCCTGTGGAATCCTGCCCCCTGGGCTTGTCTCCTCAGGCTCAACCACAGCATTGAGGAGGTTTGTTGAACGCAGCCTGACAAGAGGAGAAGCGGCTGAAACACTTTTGCAGGATTGAAGCAAAAATAAAAAGAAGATGCCGGAATTCACAGGAAATCCAACCATAGGCAGTGTGTTGCATCACATCCTTTAAATGAGGTCATGTGAACGCCCCCCCCCCCCCCCCCCCTGTGGTGTTCATGACCTTTACTGAAAACCCAGACTTCACAACATCCTTTCTAACTTTGCCTCTTCGCTAAGTCCTTGGAAGTTTATTTTCCATTGGTGGAATAAAAACATTGATAAGGTCGTGGGGCCTTTTTCCTTCAGAATATTAAATGTAGGAAATTGTTGATATTCTTTTGCATTTCCTGCGAAACGTCTCCCACCGGCAAGTCTGCTGAACTGTTGCCCCACTACACCACTGTGCCGACAGTGGTGTTAATATCAGCATGTTGCCAAGAAGCAACGTTCCCACGATGCAACTTCTTCACCTTCACGAGCGACCGAGTCCCAATCGAATCAGGAAGTAAACACCACACCTGCTGAACTGAGCCTGATGGATGCTAGCATTAGCTTCACTGGCTTCATGTGAGCCAAAACCATGCAGAATTAGCGTAGGCAGTCTTCTGTGCTAACTCACAGGCTGAGACATAAACAGTCTGGATCTGAAATCAAACGACCAGTTGACAATAGAAATGAGCCGAGTCGACCAAACGCAGCCGGTCGTCGCCACCGCGGCCTCCGGACGTCCAACATGGCTGCCAGAGCGTTTGTACTCTGCAGATAAAAAGCATCTGTACCCTGATGGTCACCGAGGATCGACAGCCCGCCGCCGCCCGCCGCTCCTGCTCACGCCTGTTCTCGTGGGCCAGCTGACCTCCGTGTTCGCAGGCTTGGTCGGGCTGGCTGGCAGGCGCTCAGTCAGACACCGGGAATCAAACCGGCGGCTCACGCACAGATGGCTCCTCTTCCCGCGGACAGGTCAGTGTGGAAATTCCCAGCTATCCAAAGAATGCCGACCCATTCTGCTCCGCTACGGCCCATCTTCCATTTCAGGACACACACACACACACACACACACAGATGACTCACTGTTGGACTATGTGTGTGCGTGTGTGTGCACATGCACGCACATCATTTTGGCAGCTGAGACCTTGCACATTAAGGTCAAGGATTTATAAAGACAGAGAGAGAGAGAAAACCCAGTGTCTGTTACACAACCTGCAGATTATCAATGAAACGCAGCGATCGCACGTTTTGTTTTCACCGTTTTGGACGAATTCCACTTGAATTCAGACACATTATCACCAGTGTTCTGGGTCATTAAAGCTTTTAAACACCGAGTCCGTGAGCACAAAGACCCAGTGTGGTTTATACACCCGGCTTCAGAGGGACCATATGGTCAATTTAATGTAAATGTCAAGTTCTAGATACAAAAAAAGGCAATGTAATAAATAAATTCTATTTTCTAATTCTTCTCCAGAAAAGCAAAAAAATAAAACCTGAATTTAAATCTAATCGCCTCTAATTCTGGAACAAATAAAATCTAGGTTGTGTGGACGCGTCACAATAGTAAATACTTGTTAAATGTATATATACACAGAAAACCTGTAAAGTCAAAGTACAACACAGCCGAGTTCTCTCCTCTCACAGGAAGCTGCTGTTGTCTTTAACCCACAAATAAAACAAAGCAGAATATATCTGATACCTCCATTTTCATTTTGATAAAATAAAAGAATTCATAATTTAAATCTCAAGGCCACAAACACACAGAGTGAAGCTGAATTAACCTACATCAATTCAAAAATAGGATATTTACATTAAACACGAGGTTTTTATACGAGCGCTTCACGACACAGACGTGAGGAAACTGAACCGAGCTTCATTTCAAAATAACACAATCCGACACCTTTATGCAAGAAAACGTCTAATTTCCACGACGCGTCAGCCGCGCTGACACTTGGATATCAAACATGTGACGGTGATGACATCACTAATGACCTGCTAATTAGCCTTTCTTCTACATTAATAATGAAGAAGAGGAATGTGCACGATGTCACGAAGCAGAGACGAGCTGAATGAAACAAAACCTCTCAGTCCAGAAAACATCCAGAGATACACACAAGAACTGCGTTTACACACAATGAACGGGCAGCAAGTACAAATACACATCACACATTTAAATAATATATATACTGTATATATACTACGTTTATATTTTATTAAATGGCAACGACTCTAATTATAAATTCTCCACATTATTAATCAAAGCTGCTGGTTCGTCAATTATTCAATCAAAAGATCAATAATAACATCAATGTGACAAAAATTATATTTTACAGGTTTTATTTAAAATTATCAAATTATTTTTTCTGTGTATTATAAAGATAGGAAATTATTATTGAATTAGAGTTGTATAAATACTGTGTTAATATTATAAAAGAGGAACAATATATGATGATGTGACATAAATATCGACCAGAGATACGTTTGAATACATCAGTCACCTCTAAAATTAAATAGTATAAAAAATAGAGTTTATTGTGAGAGAGCTGTGTGTGTTTGTGTGTGTGTGTGTGTGTGTGTGTGTGTGTGTGTGTGTGTGTGTGTGTGTGTGTGTGTGTGTGTGTGTAGTTGTAGTTTGTGTATCGGCAGCATCAGTGTCAGATAATCTGATGCAGAAGGATTAAGTTAAAGCCTGAGCGGTGTGTCAGGCTTTAATCGGCCGGACTACACACACACACACACACACACACACACACACACACACACACACACACACACACACACACACACACGCACACACATACAAATAGACACACACTTTAAATGTGTGTCCTTGTCGTATACAAACAAAATATTGTATAAAATGAATAAAACAAATACACACGAACTTTTATCGTCCACACACAAACCCCAATTTAACAAAAACACACTGTATGTGCACAAAAACACACATTACACACATTAAAACCTGAAACAGTTTGATTTTGATTTTATGTTCAACCTCGAAACTGAATTAATACACAACAAACACACAGCGACCAACACCAGGCACACGTGTTCAGTTTTTACTAAAACAACAACAACAGGGAAACACACACACACAAACACACACAGTCATTAAAATGGGCTTTTCTTTTAAACGTTTGAATAGAAAAATTCAAGCAGATGCAAAAGGAGGCCTGCACACACACACACACACACACAGACACACACACACACACAATGTGTCTATTTATAAAGTTATAATTGCATAACACGCTGTGCTCTAATTCCAACCTACTGAGCACACAGGACGTCCACACTGGATTCACAATAACACACAAACACACACACACACACGATTACTACCAAAACTCCTTTACCTTGTATTTACAGACCAAAGTGCACATGTACGGGCTTATGTATGGAGAAAGACAATGAACGACACACACACACACACACAGACACACACAGCTTTGATTCCCAATTAGCATTTCCACTGCTGCAGGCGTGGAAATCTTCTCTGCGCAGTTTTAGTCGTTTTAACATTTTCACCCGAAGATATTTATTTTCTTAAATGTGATTCATTAGAACTGAGTCGTTACGTAACACTGAACAAATCCAGTAATTCCTGTAATTTAAACCCACTCACTGATGTAAAATAATAACAGTAACAATAGTGTTTAATTAATAAATACAAATTTATAAATGTTTCTCTCATCGTCAGATTTGATTTCTCTGGATGAAATTAATTTTAATTGATAAACACTTTAAATTTAAATTATTTTAAATATTCCTGTTGAACACGTAGAAATTTACTGAATTTATACGTTTAGTTTTGTCTTTGACCTTTGACCCCCCCCCCCCCCCCTCCACTGGTTTATAATGCAGCTGCTGTGTCTGACAGTTAAAGGCCTTAAATGTGAAATTAAAAGAAAACTCTCCGATAGCAATTGTAAATATATTAAATGTTGGAATATTTTTAATTCTACATTAATTTACAGAGATAGAACAAGAGCTGTAATTTTATTTTCATCTATAATTGCAGCGCATTCACAAAAAACCATAAATTGAAAATAAAAAACCCTTAATTCCTTCGGCACACTGGGAGATGTTTGTCTGGGAAAAACAGCAAATGCAGAATAAATTGTGGACGAACAGAATTGAAAGTGTTTCCTGCTTCACAGTGACGGCGGCGGACTGCAGGATTTTGGGAGGCGGCTTCAGGAACCTCCTAATTAAAACTTACTGAATATTCAAATGCTGTGTTAGCATAACAATAGCCGGCTGGCTGGGCCGGCTTTAAATGAGGCCTTTTGTTTTAGCCGCGCTTTCTGCTGCCTCATTAAGCCGCCACAGCTTAAGTTAGCGCGCCGACAGCAGCTAACCGGAGCTCAGGCCTCGGCCCTCCTCCCACCGCCCTCCCCCCACCCTCTCCACAAGCCGAAGCCCAGATTCAGCCTCTCCACGGTTTGGTCTCGCCGGGCCGAGGCTCGCTGCTGCTGCTGCTGCTGCTGCAGATCTGTCCGAGTGCTTCTGTCTCCTCTCAAGCCTCCACCACTTTGCCCCAGTTTCCACTCGCTCACACACAACCCAGCGACTGGCCTGAATCCGCCTGCACACGACCACAGCATCACCAGAACACCTCAACCCCAGCCGGGGGAAAACACACAGAACATCTAGAAAAACAGGACACGAGCAGACGAACCAGGATACTTTATTAGTGTGATTCTGGTATTTGTGTGTTTCTGTGCCAGCGGACGACGGGTGTAAACAAGCTGTGCACAGACAGACACACTGAGACAGGGGGTTCAAGTGAAGATAGAAAGGAGCTTGGCACCGGATCAAGACCGTCGGCACAATGTGCCATCCAGCAGCCAGCAGCCACCAAACAAAGCGGCGGTGGCACACCGAGCCCCAGAGCATCACCAAACTGAAAAACCCGGGCTCCGGGAAAAACCTGGCGAGATACAAAGAAGGCCCCGAGCTATGGCAAGAGAGCGGGCACAAAAAGCTCCACAGCCAGTGGCTCTGACGGCGCGGAGCGGACGGCTGTCGGACGGAGAACCGGCAGCGGACAGAGGACGACTGTTGGTGAGGGTCCGCGGCGGGTTTCCAAACAACAGATGCTCTGTTTGAAACCGTCTGAGCACAGACGACTGTGAGCTCACGGTTAAAAAGGAAAAAATAAAAAAATCAAGGTTGAAGCAGAAAACATCTTTAAATTTCCTGTATTTTCATGAATTTGAATGGTGGAAATAAAATGTAGATGCAGAGGAATTTTAAATCACAGACTAAATCCAAAAATAAAATAAAACTCAGGAGCTAAATCAAATCAAGGGGCTGATAAAAACCACAAAAATCCACAAACTCCAACTGTAAATTTTATCTGCAAAATAAAGCAAATATTTCATATTTCATGTCTTTTCTGCTGTTTTTAGATAAATGTGTGAATGGGGGGGGGGGATTTAAAACAGTGTCTGATGCTGAATCGTGTCTGAGGCCTTCAGCCTGAAGCTTGTTCTTAATTTCACCAAACGTGAAACTGTTTTATTTCACGAGAAAGTTCAGATTCTGAATCCTTGGTTGTTCCCCTGTCGTCTCTTTGTCTCCTCGTCTCCAGCTTCATTGAGACTCGGAGGTGAGACGAAGACAGACGCTCAGAGGACAGACACGTCGCTGACAGGTGGAACTGCAGGAAATCCCAACCTTCCATCTTCATTTGCACCTGCGGCGAACACACGCTCCGGCTTCAACAC
>NC_047162.1:19318177-19325281 GCF_009819705.1 Hippoglossus hippoglossus
GGAGAAATTTAAGGGAAGGAAAGAAGAAGAAAGGAGACAGTGAGTGATGGACAAATAAAAAGATGAAGAGGAGGTAGAGGAGGAAAAAGAAGGGATGAGATGAAGAGGAGACAGAAATGAAGGAGGAGTCATTAAAAAAAAAACTCATTGACCTTTGAACTTAAGGTAGTACTGTCTATTCCGAGCACATGCACCAACCATCCTCACTATTAAGGTGGACCAGAGACAAACAGTTACAGAGGTCAAAGGTCAAAGATGGGACTTTTTCTTTCCTCCTTCCTCCCTCACCGCCCGCTCTTGATTTCTTTCTCCCTCTTCTCATCACTATATTATTAGTTCCTCTCTCCTTCCTTCCTTCCTTCCTTCCTTCCTTCCTTCCTTCCTTCCTTCCTTCCTTCTCTTTTCATCGTTCCATCATCTCCTTCTATTCTTCTTTCCTTCCTCACCGTTACTCTCCATCAACACATTCCTTTCCTTCACTGTTTCCTTCTCCCCATCATGTCCTTCCTCTCTCCCCTCCTCACTCTTCCTCCCTACAGGTGACAGTTCATTCCTGGGTGAATTATAATCTGACAGGATTTTATTTCTCAAGCTCACTCTCTCTCTTCTCTGCTCCTCTGTCTTTCTCAGTGTCTCTCGCCCTTTTCCAAACATCTCACGTGGAGGTGAAGGTGTCTTGGAAACAGAGCAACAGTCAAAGAGCTGAAATGCAGATGATTGATGAAGTTATGTCGTGTTTCCAACGTCTGCAAACAGACAAACATTAAATCGTATGAAATAAATAAGAGAGAGAGAGTTCAGACACCTTTTGTTTGTTCAGTGTGTATCTGTATTTGTATATACTGTATACTGTCTTTCCGTGGTGTTAAGTTTCCACAGTCGCAGCAACAGGTACCTAAAGAAACACGTTGTTACCACGGTAACGCACAGAGAAGGTGACGTCTGCGTTAGTGAACAGAAGAAATGATGTTGTAAAGAATTCTCTACAACCAAATCCACATTGTTTGCTGTGCGACACGTGCGAGCTTCGATTTTGCCTCAGAACCGTCACGTTGGTTGTTGTGCGTCTCCGTGGTAACGGCCAGGTTTTTGGATTGTGTCCTGGTTCATGTGTCGTCCTGTGACTGACCGCAGCCCACGCTCCCGAGCCTCTGAACGCTGCAAACACAAACTGCTGATGACACACCACTTTGTGTGTTGCAGAGTCGACAACATTTACGGGGGGGCTCTAACCCCCGGTACCTGGCTTACTGATGAGCCATCACCCAAAGCATGATGGGAATTGTCTCTACGGCCAAAACAAAGGAGAACTCACAGAAGAGTAAATGAAAAATCAATTAAATTAATGAACACAGTTTCTTATTTTCAGATTCTACACTCGTGTTCGATGTAGTTTAATGTGTGACTAACGAGGCGTTGTTGTAATGAGTAATGTAACTAATTACTTTTCTTGTTGAGTAATTAGTAAAGTTATTTAATTACCTGTTCATATGAGTAACATGTAATGAATAATAATTCAATCAATTTTCACTAGAGCGTTATACAGACAGACAGATAGATAGATAGATAGAGAGATAGATAGAGAGATAGATAGATAGATAGAGAGATAGAGAGAGAGCGAGAGATAGATAGATAGATAGAGAGATAGATAGATAGATAGAGAGATAGATAGAGAGATAGAGAGATAGATAGATAGATAGAGAGAGAGCGAGAGATAGATAGATAGATAGAGAGATAGATAGATAGATAGAGAGATAGATAGATAGATAGATAGATAGAGAGAGAGCGAGAGATAGATAGATAGATAGAGAGATAGATAGATAGATAGAGAGAGAGCGAGAGATAGATAGATAGATAGAGAGAGAGCGAGAGATAGATAGAGAGATAGAGAGATAGATAGATAGATAGAGAGAGAGCGAGAGATAGATAGATAGATAGAGAGATAGATAGATAGATAGATAGATAGATAGATAGATAGATAGATAGATAGATAGATAGATAGATAGATAGATAGAGAGCGAGAGATAGATAGATAGATAGATAGAGAGATAGATAGATAGATAGATAGAGAGATAGATAGAGAGAGAGAGAGAGAGAGAGAGAGAGAGAGAGAGAGAGAGAGAGAGAGAGAGAGAGAGAGAGAGAGATAGATAGATAGATAGATAGATAGAGAGATAGATGAAATAAAATAAAAAGTAGGGTTCTTCATTATCTCGCTGGTGTAATCAGGATAAAAACCTGACATGGCCTCACTTTTGACAAAAAAAAAAAAAAAATCAGACACTAATTTTCCTCCAAAATACAAACTGTGTGAGGGAGAAAGAGAGAGAGAGAGAGAGAGAGAGAGAGAGAGAGAGAGAGAGAGAGAGAGAGAGAGAGAGAGAGTACCGAAGTGTTTGGAGAGGGTGTGTAAGTGTGTAAGTGTCTGAAGGTGTGTGTGTGTGTGTGTGTGAATGAGCGAGCGCTGCTGCACGCTAATTATGTATGCATGATTTAATCTGCAACTCAATAATATGCAAATATATTCATATGTTAGTTTCTTAATTAAAAATGCAAAGCAGCCCTTATGGTGATTTTTCTGTGATTTTCTTTTCAGCCTAACAAACGGAAGATTTTGAGAAATTTCAACAAATTGGAAGGAAGCGTTACGGCGGGGGGGGGGGGGATACAGGTAAAAAAAACAAAAACAGCAACAGCAAAGAAACGTCCTACTTCAACTTCCTGTTGGGTTAGCAAAAGGAGGAGGAGGAGGAGGAGGAGGAGGAGGAGGGGACTAACTTGTTGAAGATGAACTTTCTCATATCACCTTATGGACATGTTAAAGACATGTATGACTTCAGAGACTTTTGCGAAGTTTTGTTTTTGTCTGAATAAAGTTCACGTCCACATCCGAGTCATAATCACAACCCAAACAAACATGGAGACTGATCTCAGCTGACGTCTGTCGACACAAAGACTCATGAATTCAACGGATCGTTATAAAACTCTTGATAAAGACGGACGACACGGTAGCGAACGAAAAGTGAAGCCTGAACTTGATCGCCCCCTGGTGGTTGGCTGCAGTACAGGTCCTGTTAGCAGATGGGATATGGACAAGCTATTTCTTCTCAGGCTGATGTTCGAGTGTTCATGTTTCTGATGAGTTTGGTTTTAACAAGGTCAAACACATTTCTACCTTGACTCCATATGGTTCTCGTGGGATGTGATCAGTAATTATAGGGTTTTCTAACTCATGCTAAGCTAACATGCGCTAATCACCTGTCTGGAAAATGTGTCTTCACTTTGTTTGGATCGGAAAGTTTCAAACAGTGTTGATTGATTCCGACATTTCCGAGAAAGGTTGGTTTTACCGACACAGGTCGTGTTGTAGAGTTGTCGAACAAGAACAAACAAAAAGTATTTAAGAGCGTCCATCCTCGCCACTGGCTGAGGTGCAATGCATGCTGGGATACTTGGGTTTCAAGTCATCCTGGATTAAACACCTCCGGTTCTGGTGTGAAACCCGGCGTCCTGCTGCCGAGTGGCTCGTCCACCTGCCGCTCGGCGCTCTGCGTCCAGGTGTACTTTACAGAGCGTGCTCGGAATGAGAACCCTGATTAAAGATGAAGCTAATCTGCTCCACCAACATGTAGTACAGTCACACGACAGGGAGTGTGTGTGTGTGTGTGTGTGTGTGTGTGTGTGTGTGTGTGTGTGTGTGTGTGTGTGTGTGTGTGTGTGTGTGTGTGTGTGTGTGTGTTATGAGGCTGATATTCACATCGCTAAGACGCAGGCTTTGGTGAAGCCACTGATCTCATTAGAACAAGGTTTAAAAAAACAGCCGCTTGTTTCATTAACCCCCCCCCCCCCCCTCTCTGTTCAGACCTCCTTCTTTCTTTCTTTCTTTCTTTCTTTCTTTCTTTCTTTCTACTTCAGTTATTAATATTTACTCATTCTTCCTCCTTTGTTTCTTGTTTCTCTTTCTGTTTTCTTGAGCAAGTTCTCACAGTGAATTCTAATGTTTTTAAACAATGGGGCGCCCGCTTCACCAAGCGCAGAAAACTTCTCAACTACGTGTTAAAGCTCAGACACACGTCAAACTGCAGAAGCTGCGAGATAAAGTGTGATAAATAAAGAAGTTTTGACAGATTATAAACATCTAGAATATAACCACATAAAACCCAACAGATACTCAAGTCTAGTTATATGGATCCTGGGAATGATAATGTCATTTTTTTTCAAAATAAAGGCTCATAATCGTCCAATATCCTGTCCACAGTGAACAATCTGAGTTTCATTTAGTTATTTTTTTATTAAAGTTGTAACACCTTGTTAAGTTAAATATGATTTTACTCCCTCCGAAAAACAACTGAGGGAAAAAGTGAAGCAGGACTGAGTTTAGCTGCAGCTGAGAAAAGACGAGTGAGAAATATTTATCACATTATCAACAACTTAAAGCAGTTTTGTCACCACAAGTACTGACTGATTGTGTGTGTGTGTGTGTGTGTGTGTGTGTGTGTGTGTGTGTGTGTGTGTGTGTGTGTGTGTGTGTGTGTGTGTGTGAGAGCGACAACATGTGATATTCATCGTAGGCTTGGAGAGAATCAGTGTCGCTCTCTGCTGCCTGTTACTGCAGCCAAATATTTGGCTCAGGAATGTACAGGGGAACATTCACTTGTGCAGCAGGCGTCCATTGTGCGTGTGTGTGTGTGTGTGTGTGTGTGCGTGTGTGTGTGTTTGAGGTCTTTGTAGAAGCCAAATGTCCTCACAAGGACAGAAAGGCGACAGTGATTCTTCAAGCTGAGGTCATTTCACTGTCAATGGAGCTCTGATTGAAGCGGAGGTCAGGTGAAGGATATGAACGACTAACTGGTCGACCTGGGAAAGGACGTCTACACCAGTTTGTTAGCGTGGCCTGTGGCCCAGGGACACATGTGGACTGGATGAGCCGGGAGTCGAACCACCGAGCCTCCGCTGAGTGGACGATCATGTGGGCCGGATTCAAACGCTGGCAGCAGTGGTACGGACTCAACCTCCATATGTACGATCTCTACCAGGTGAGCTGACAGGACGTCACAACTCGGTCTGGTTCACACACTTCACCAGCTGATTCAACGGCCATTAACCACAACTAGAACTGTACTATATAATAATAATGATAAATACTATACAGACTGAGGAAATCCTCAAGAAAAGACCAAGTTAGTTCCAACTGAGCTCAAGTTAAATCAAATGAATGAATTTAATATTATCTGCTTCATCTAAATATTTATTTCAAAGGAATCTGAGCAAAGTAAATGTCTTCACATGTGAATTCATGTTTATCTGCATGTATATATACACTAAAGGCCCGTGTGTGTGTGTGTGTGTGTGTGTGTGTGTGTGTGTGTGTGTGTGTGTGTGTGTGTGTGTGTATATACTGTGTGAAGGGTCTTGGTTTGTGTCAAACAAAACTTCTCTTTGGGGACAAAGAGGCGCTGCACAAACAACACGTGCACACACACACATGCATGCACACAAACACTCAGCAATACGCAGCAATACACACAAACGGATGCCTTGTAATTCAATTAGCAGTTTCCCATCTGACACAAAATGGCGGCCATGGCGCAGCAGTGCGGGACAGAGAGATCCGAGTAAATAGCACAACACACATTCACACACACACACACACACACACACACACACACGTATAGACACTTCTTTGTCGTGTCAAAATAAAATATAAAAATATTTTTTAACATTATAGCCAGTGTAAACCTAAGTTTCTGATGTTTTTAAAGGTTTGTTTCAAATAACATGGAATTATATAATAACTAGGATATAAACATATATACCGTAGGGACAAGAGAGACAGAAGTAAGTGGACAGGGGTTAGTTTTAGACGATAGCATCTTTTTAAATTTAAAAAACAGTTTTGGGGGAAAAAACATTTTCTATCTCAACATGAAAAACCCCAAGTCCATAAAGAAACGGTTTCCCTGGTTTGTTGGTGGCGTTAAAGAACTTGACTGGACGGCAAAGTTCAATCACTTCAATCCCAGTCAACAGCTTCTGGATTCACTGGGATTCAAGACTGAACGTGAGCAATAACCACACGTTCAGCCTGAAGACGGGAAATTCAAGGATGCTACCGCAGCAGATAAAGGCCCATGTTCTAAATCACACACACAACCATCACACACAACTACAATCATGGGGTGTCCACATAGTTTTGACCATGTACCGTATCTCTCGAAAGTCCAACGACTGAAGCTTTAAAAAAGAGATTTGTCTGAAAAAGACTTTGATCTGAAATGTGTTTTGGATTTCTCGCATTAAGTTCAAACCTGTAAATCTATATTTAAAGAGAGAAGAATAAAAATCTAGTATCACATTGATGACGTCGTCTCTTTGGGTTCAACAGTTTCTGCCTCCACTGAGCACGAAGCACAAACAGTTCACAGACATCACAGCCCCACGTTGGTTGTGTAGTAGGGTCTTCTGTGGTTCCTGGGCCCACCTGAAGGGGGCAGTATGACTCACCAAACCACAACCTTGGACCCCCCCCCCCCCCCTCTCTCCATAAACCACCACCCTCCATTCCCATCCCTCCTCCACCCGCAGCCTACCGGGGACTGCCGGCTCTCCTACTGTGCCTTCTGCAAGACCTGGCGTAATTTAATTAACGCTGTCGACTTTAAACAAAACCACATCTGAGCCGAGGAGGGAGAGAGAGAGAGTGTGGGGGGGTGAGAGAGAGAGAGAGAGAGAGAGAGAGAGAGAGAGAGAGAGAGAGAGAGAGAGAGGGAGAGATAGAGAGAGAGAGAGAGAGAGAGACATGGTCAGAGATGAGAGTTGATCGCCCCCCGGTCAGATCGCTCAGAGGATTTCTTCGACTCAGGTTTTAAAAGAAAAGTTCTGAAAAGAAAACTCAGGAGTGAAAAGAGAAGCACCAGAGGAGTCCAGGTTGAAGATGAGACTGTTTGGATCCTTTAGGTTTAAACTAAAATACTAAACGTCAGGTAAAAATGGGATTTAATTTTTAAAGTTAGGCATTTTGGAAGTTTTTCTCTCACTAATGATAAAGTTTTTACAGAAACAATCTTTTCTTGGTAGATTTGACAGCAAATTGAGGAACTTAAG
>NC_047162.1:19325381-19330381 GCF_009819705.1 Hippoglossus hippoglossus
GCTAATTTGACCAAATTAAACACTTGTGCAGAATAGATCTTGACAATAAATGATGATTAATCTACAAGTCATTCATAAAATTGTTGAATTTCTCAAATCAGATCCTTTACAAACAGTCAGTGATGAGAATTTATATTTTTTCTACTTTTCTTCTGAAGGTTAAAAATGCCAAATGAACAGGGGGGAACAAATATTTTTGTAAAATACATAATTGATAATAAAGGACATGTTTATATAAAAACAGTGAGATGTGTTTATAATGGAACTTGATCATAAAGTAGAATTTAGTCTCATCTGCTTCAAATCAATTTTAGAGCCAAAATATACAAACAGGATAATCTGGATAATATTAAAAATCACCTTCATTTAATCTGATTTGGCAAAATGTAACAATTTAGGAACATAAAAGTTTTATGAGCAGCGTCGACTTTATTAAAAATACAAATCAAAAGTTTGTCTTGTTGTTTCAACTCGTGTCATTAGACTGTTTCCACATTAAATCACCTTCACATGTGAAACGCCACCGAGGACGATCAGTGACACTCACACACACGTTAATGACCCCACTGTGTGTGTGTGTGTGTGTGTGTGTACGTGTGTGTGTGTGTGTGTGTGTGTGTGTGTGTACGTGTGTGTGTGTGTGTGTAGGAAAAGAGAAAAACATTAAGAGACTAATAATGAACATTAAAATCACTTGTTCTGACATTTCATTTCTATTTCATGTGATGGCTTCATTTTCATGGTTTCACTGTGGCCATTGATAATCTTGATAAATGCAGTGTGTGTCTGTGTGTGTGTGTGTGTGTGTGTGTCTGTGTGTGTTTTGTTTATTCCATCAGCATTAGCAAAGCTCTGAGGACGCGACAGAGACTCTATCAGCTCGAACAACAAATGAACTAAAACAATGATATCTATGAAGGAAAAAAGAAAAGAGCCGTTATCCTCAACAACACCAACACAGACACACAACAGCGAGACGCCGCTCTGCAACCTGCTAATGTTAGCAACTGATGCCTAATTTCCTTTTGATTACAAAGACGTCCCACGCTCTCCTCTCAAGTGACGTTTAATTGTTTCTCAAAGTAAATCATCAACTCAGCAAACTAAATTTGACAAATAGCAATAACAAACTTGCAGCGCAGGGAGACGAGAGGGAGGAGGAGGAGGAGGAGGAGGAGGAGGAGGAGGAGGAGGAGGAGGGGGAGGAGGGGGGGAGATATGAATTAATTAAAGTAAGAAAAAAAAGGAAAGAGGAGCCGTCGCCTGCAGTGGATGTGAAACAAGACTTTTTGCCTTTAAATTAAGTGAGGAGCATATGGGGGGGGGGGGGGGCATCGACACAAGGAAACAAACTTCATCATCAAATAAACTGTAGAGATGAGAATATAGGAAGAATAAAAAAATGCTTTAAAATGAATAAAATCATCGAACAAACTGTACGAGATGTTGAGAATATGTAGGAAAAGAGAAATCAGCGCGAGAGAAAAATATAAAAACAATAAAGAATTCAGTAAAAAGGATAAAAAAAAACGTGACTAAAACGATGCCTGAAATCTGCCCCTAGTGGCCACAGATCAGCCACTGCAGCTCGTGCACGGCGCACGTGTCGAGCACAACAAACGTAAAGAGCGACGCAGGAAACAGTTTCCGTCTCTGAAGCTTCCTCCCGTCAACGCTGCCAAGAAGATTCAGACGATTACAGCGATGGCGTTTTTTGTTTCTTCCTCATTTATTGATTTTAACCAGTTAATTTAAAACAATTAAATGAATACAAAACTTATATTCAAGTCATGTTATGGATTTTTGTGATGATTCTTCTTTTCTTAAACCGACCGAGAGACGATGCCGTGGAACTGAGGAGGAAAAATAAATCACCAGCCGAGCAAGTCCGTGTAAAAATGTACATTCAATTTAGAAAGAAGAAAATCCAAAATCCAATATCAGAAATGCCATAAAAGCTTCACAGGACAAACACTCAGATTATGATCTAATCAATAAATCAATGTGATATTGTGATCAGGATTTAAAAAAAGCTTCACTGATGCTTTTCTCTGTTTTTCTCAGACTAAGCCAAGAGGCCGAGCGGCTCTGTCGGCTGCTGGAGGCAGAAAGAAAGATCACGTCTCAGCCTCATTGTCGCTGATGTTGGCAGAAGGTTCGGAGGCCGGCTCCGTCCCAGACAAGACAAATAGAGACGGAGACACAGAGGAGCAGGAAGCGTCCAATCAGACGCTGGACGGCCGGGTTTTAACGAGACAAACGGAAAACGTACGGAAGAATCTTTGTCTCGCTGAGTTTAAACAAACAAGCAAACGAACAGAATAATTAATATCCGCTTCAAACTGTTGTAAAAACAAAATCCTAAATAAAGTGGATATTAAAAATAATGTACTTTATTATAAGTACTATATTTAATAGGTATTGCAGATGTATAAGAATCGTGCTGATGAGATATTAAACTGTGATGTAAAAATAAATAAATAGTGGCTTAATCTTTTATCTCTTTCTTTTTCCATTTGGAATAAATCTAATTGCATTTTTCCACAAGGAGACGGAATCAGCTTCTATCACTTCCTGTTTGTTTGACCTTTGACCCTGATGTTAAAACAACAGTCGCTGGACACAGAAGAAAAACACGAGGGACAGAAAATTGGTGTCTTGTTTTGAATTGTGTTGCTCAGAGAACAGGAAGTTTAAAAACTCTTTAAGAACCCTGAATTAAAATTTAAAAAACCGATTATGAAACTGAACACCTGTCAACAATCTGATGCTTTTCAAAATAAAAGCCAGAGCTCCGGCACAAAGGCCTCACGACACGACAGAGCTGCTGCTCCAACACGTCGACGGGGAAAGTGGAACCGATCTAAAGCCACAGAGCCGTCAGGCCCCCCCCCCCCCCCCCCCCCTGCCGCCTCACCGCTTCATGTGAATGGAGGGAAGCGGCGAGGATCACACACATCACAGAGGAGAGAGTTACAGAGCGGCGAGATGAATCAGGGCCGCGCAGACAGGAAGTACAAACCTGGATCACGTGACCCACTGCACCAGACTTTAACAAGCGTACGTGGTTTGATAGAAATGTGGGGGAGGGAGGGAGGGAGGGAGGGAGGGGGTGGAGTCGGCGTCCTGCGTCTCACCTGGTGGTGCATTTAGGGTACTACATTTGGTAGTTTTGATTCAATAGCGAAAAAGTTGGCGTCCTCCCATTTAGCGCTAACCTTTTCCTTCTTTATAAATATTTAACCACCACAAACTCAACAGCATTCGTCTGCACTATTACTCGTTGATCCTCGTCCGAAGGATTTTCTGTAACCAAACTCACCGATGAGCGAACTCGGCTCAAAGTGACGTGATGAACACAAAGTGGTGACGTTCGTTATCGGGATATTTCAGCTTCTTTTCTGAGCAGCGGGAGGAAGTTGAGCCGTCGTCATCAACACATCATCCAACAGCTCACTGACAGATCTTAACTTCTCTCTTCCTAAACATCACCCGAGCGTTCGATGCCCGAATGCAACGACCGACACACGTGATGTGAACGCAGATGTCACCGTATCATCACCCCGGATCCCACACACGTCTGCTACATGGCAGTGTCTCCATGTCGGAGGACACGTATGACATGGCTCAGAGACTGAGCGGCTGAAGGGGGGGCTTCACCCTCCTCTGATAAACGCTCTGCAACAAGTACCAGGATGTTTCACACTCAGCTACTTTCACATTAAAGTGTCTTACGTCACGTTTCTTTTCTCCACAGGAAACGTTTCATTCTTCACCTTCACACACAGAAAACAAAACACACTTCTACCTCCACTTTTCTGTTCTCTTTCCCTTCACCCCCTCTTTCCTCCCACACCCCCCGGGCCGATGAGGTTGATATAGACACAGAGAGACGAGGGACGAGGGTGGGGGGGGGGGAGCGGGGACACAGCGGGCCGAGGCCTCAGAAAAGGGGAACCCCTGCCGAGCCAGAAGCGCTGCTGACACGTCGTACATTCAGCCGTCGTTAACAAGTCATTCAGGAGGTCAGCGTGAAGAAAAGAAACTCTCCACATTTAAAACTGGTTAAAAACTAAATCTGACATAAATCTACGGACGACTACGTTTTAATTATCTGATATTTACTTTAAATTCTCTTTCACAATCAGTCGTGAAACTAATATTCTCTGGATTAATCGATTGACGAATCGATAAAGTGCAGTAAAATATATTGTGGTTAAAGAAACAGAGAGAAAATCAGCAAACGTTCTGCTGCTGATTTAAAAAAATGAGTCAAGTCTTTAATTATACAAAACGGAGGAAAATGTCAAAATTCAGAGGAAGGAAAAAGCAAATAAATAAAAATAGACAATTTATTTCCTTTAGAACGACACAGTGTTCTCACAGCAGTTTGTTATTGGGTGGAATAATGTTACTGAATCTGAATGTCTTCATAGGAAATTAAAAACTGTATAAAACAGCACAATGTGTAATAAACTGTTAAAGTCAACTGCTTCAAAGGCCGAATAAGAGGATGTGAAGTTTCAAATATTTGTTTAAATTCACTTCATCACGTTCGTGATTCATTTTTATGAAATGATTCTTTGCTTTTGTTTTTTATCGGTGGATTATTCACTGGGGGGTAAAACGTCTTCCGGCTGATTCCTGAACAACAGGAGCACAGAACCCGGAGCCGACAGCTGTTCGTGTCCCGGTCGCCTCCGACAGCGGCGCCAGCGTCACGTCCGCACATTCACAAAACCACTTTACTACAACTTTACGTTTCATCAGGACTCAATTTCCTTTCAAACATGAATAAAAAAAACTCAAACACACAAAGAGCAGCAACAGTTTCAGTCCAGAATTTAGATCCAACCAGTGATTGAGAAATGAAACAATAAATGAATCAATAAAAGAGGAAACTAAGCCACAACATTTCAATTTCACTAAATGTATTATTTATCTTCACAAATAAAGACGTCTTCAGCATTTTTGTTTCTACATTTCTTTACGTTTAGATC
>NC_047162.1:19337881-19345381 GCF_009819705.1 Hippoglossus hippoglossus
TGTGTGTGTGTGTGTGTGTGTGTGTGGAATGATGTCAGAGCAAGAAGAGCCACAGGGACAGATATCTCACAAACACACACACACACACACACAAACTCATCTGCAGTAGCACTCCAAGCAGCGAGGGATCGACTACCCAATGACACTTCCTCCGTCTTCTAACAGCTACTACACACACACACACACACACACACACACACACACACACACACACACACACACACACACACGCACACACACACACACGCGGCAGTTCAAAGCATTTTTCCTTAATTAGCGTTCAACGCTTGGCTTGACAAATAAATAGCGATCGTTTAAGAACACTTAGAGAGGAATCAGACAGCACATTACACCTCACAATATCTGGCAGCTTCCTGCTTCCACACTGTCAGCACTGGGAGAGGGGTGAGGAGGGGTGAGGAGGGGTGAGGAGGAAGAGGAGGAGGAGGAGGAGGAGGGTGGGGGAGTGCGTGAAGGATGAAGGGGAGAGTCGGGAGGAAAGAGCCAGGGAAGGAAGAGGTATTTCAGAGGGAGGAAATCAGAGAAAGGCAGGAAGGATGGAAGTTAACCTGGGGAGACGAGTATGTGGGGAACAACGGGGGTGAAAGAGGGAAGAAGAGAACAGAGGGGGGGGAGAATAAAGGAGGAGAGGTGAGGAGGAGACAGAGGAGGAAGAGAGTGATGGAGGAATGAAATGGAGAGTGGAGAGGAAGTTATTAAATCAGAAGGAGTTTAAACGACAAGTTGGAAGTAAAACAGAGGAGAAGAGGAGAATGAAAGATGACAAGGATGAAAGGATGAAGGAGCCATAGGAGGGAGGAATGAGGTGACAAGAAGGGAAGGAAGGAGAGAAGGAACATTGAGAAGATGAGGCAAGGAATGAAGGATGGAGGAAGAAGGAAAGAGAAAGAAGAAAGAGAATAAAACAAGAAGAACGGAAAAAGTTGGAGAGACACTGAGTGGAGGAGGGAAGGAAAGAAGGACAGAAGTAATTGAGGAAGAAGAAGAAAGGAGGAGAAGAATATCAGAGAAGATAATTGAAGGATGAAGAAAGGAAGAGGAGGAGAGGCGAAAGAGCAAAGAAATCCTGGAATGCACTGACGTAAAACACTGGGAGGAAGAAAAGGAAAAGAAAAGCAAGTGCAGGAGGAAGTAATGACAGACGAATGGAGAGAGAGAGAGAAAGGAAGAGAGGAAGAGGAGAAGACAGGGACGATGAAGGAAGAGAGGGGAGGAGACGGGAAGTGAATGAATGATAGATGGAGAGACAGATTTATATTTAGAGATGAAAGTAGGAATGAAAAATAGACTTCCCTGCGGTGCCATCTTGAACTGATCACTCCCATCATGCATCAGTCCCAGCTGACTTCACTTTAGTCATCAGAGCCAGAGACTGAACCACAGGCGGGAGCGAAGGAATGAAACCGAGTCGACCTTCTTCCACAGACTCTCAACATAAAACACACCTGTACCTGCGCCACGCGGGATATACACAATATAATATACACACCAGGAAGTCCAGAGGCCGACGGATTTATGAATCGGACGATAAGAATCAGCTGATACGAGACTTTCACAGACTTTTCAGTATCCGTTCGCTGATGAGAAAACTTTTACAGAATAAACAAGAAACTATGTGAACGATGTTTGATATTTGACGTTAAAAAATTCAGATTTTCTTAATTCAAGTTCTGTCTATTTGTGTTTTCTTTTTATTTATAATAAAGTTTATGGTTAAACTGTAAAATATCAAGACTCAAACTACATTTCTTTGTCATAAAGGTTTTGATTTCCAGCTCCGTTCAAAACTCCAGATTCATCTCAAATGAGCATCTCTACATGTGTGGCAGCCACTTCCCTTCCTGTGTCAGAGGAATTTGTCATTCGTGAGAAACGTTGTCAGTAGTTTAGAGAATAGAACGTAAATGAAAACCATCGGCAGAGAAATGAAAAGCACGACGTTCGCGTGCGCACATCCAGATGTGTCAGTGTGTGAATACATCCATGTGTTGTGTATTCAACTTTTTTGTGTCTCTTCTGTAGTGTGTGTGTAGCGTTGGACGTGACAGCTCAGTTCTGTTCTCTGTCTGTTACCAGCTGTTGTAGTCGCAGTTTCTGTGTGTGTGTGTGTGTGTGTGTGTGTGTGTGTGTGTGTGTGTGTGTGTGCGACAGCACAGTGTTTGATGTCAGACACACAGGTTAACTCCACTGATACAGAGCAGCTCACTTCTTCGCCCAAAGTGACGACCGCACAGTTTCCTCTTTTCATTCTTTAACGGCACAGACTCTAATATCTGGAGCAGCGTTAAACGTTGACATGAAAACCAGTGAGACACTGAGTTACCTTATTTTTATAGACTTGATCAACATTCAGACATATTGTGACTTTGATTTTCAACAGAAATTTGGCTTATAAATGAAATGTAATGATTTTCTACTTTACAGCTAAAGAAAGCAGGGAGTTCCATCAGAGCCTAAAGATACCGGGTGGTCCCGACAGTGTGAGCGTTCGTATAGAAGATTAAACACACACACAGGCTGCTGTCAGAGCTGATGTATGAACACACACACACACACACACACACACAGTATAAGTGAGTCCAGCAGTGTGTGTGTTTGTGATCGATAGTAAAACTAAATAAAGTGTCGATCTGTGTGGCCGGCAGATGAGACTAAATGACGGCTGAGAGTCTCCTGAGAGCTCTGAGCAGCTGGATGTGTGCGTGTGTGTGTGTGTGTGTGTGTGTGTGTGTGTGTGTGTGTGTGTGTGTGTGTGTGTGTGTGTGTGTGTGTGTGTGTGTGTGTGTGTGTGTGTGTGTGTGTGTGTTCGGAGCTGGAGAGCAGCTGTGAGTGAAACATCTCACCACACACAAATATGCACAGACAGAATAGATTGATGGATGTGAAGACGAGAGTTATTTACAACGTCGACAGATTATTTAAAAATGATTTTTCGAATTATTAAAAACAAATGAGTTTGTTCTTCCTTTATTTTTCTTAAATAGATTTATGATTCTTTCTCTGTCAGTGTTAGACAGCGTCCTCCATCTTTAATTACAATCGTGTAACGTGTATATTCTGTTATTGTTTCCTTTGCACATTGGTGTGTATAAAAAACTTTAATACTGTATTAACTGTATATTAATTATAATCACTGAGGTAGATTATGTTCCCAGCAGCTTTATGAATATTTCTCTTCATGTAAACTCGCCCTTGTTTTTTTTTTTTTTTCTTCCTGGACTTCAGACCAGCTGTTGGGGGACTGTACTTCCTGCTGACACGTCATTGGTCAGAACACGGCCAATAGGGACAGAGATAATGAAGTGATGATGAACACACACATGCACCCTCGGTAACCAGATTCCACTGTGACGCCCACGCACAGGAACTCACGGCCTTCCAGAGGGGAGGACACACACAGACACACACAGACACACACACACACACACACACACACACACACACAGATGCCTGACACATTCCACAGATCAGTAGAGGAACTGCATCTTGACAGGAAGAGAGGGGGGGGGGGGGAGAGAGAGAGAGAGAGAGAGGGAGCCCTGTTTGTGAAACTGCAAAAACAAAAAGGATGATAAATTAAATAATATCAATAAGAGGAGTCAGAACCCAAAACTATTCTTAAATATTAATAATACAGCTGTGGAGTCATCAGCTTGTCAGAGGCAGATTTATCTCCACAACACAGATGGACGACTCCTAAGTTCAGTTTGTTGCTGAGAAACAACTCAAAGGAACTAAAACTGGTGAAATGTTTCTTGGACTGGTTCTTCAGTGTCTGTGGGAACAAACTGGGAACCAGGACTGTTGATGGTTCACACCTGATTTAACTGATCACTGATGTCCCCTCATATTCATATGGAGGATTATGGCTGTAAGTCCAACGACAAACTGTGACAACAACATGTCAGAGGAACAACCTCAGGTCACAACCAATCTCACACACACACACACACACACACACACACACACACACACACACACACACACACACACACACACACACACAGAGAGAGAGAGAGAGAGAGAGGATGAAAAGAGTGAGAACGACGACACAGAGAGCAAGCAAATGAGAAACAGTGACAGTGCGAGAGACGGGGAGGTTGAAGGAGTATGAGGCTGAGCAGTGTTCAGTTCTAACCAGAGGTCTCTCGCCCTCTCTCTCTCTCTCTCTCTCTCTCCCTGTCCCCCTTCTCTCTCTCTCTCTCTCTCTCTCCCTCCCTCCCTCTCCCTCTCCCTCTCCCTCCCTCCCTCCCTCTCTCTCTCTCTCCCTCCCTCCCTCTCTCCCTCTCTCTCTCTCTCTCTCTCTCTCTCTCTCTCCCTCCCTCCCTCTCTCTCCCTCCCTCCCTCTCTCTGTGGAGCTGTCACACAGTCACGCAGGTCAGTGTGTGTGGAGCCCTCAGAGTGTTTAAAGGAGCAGTTCAGCTCGTTAACGACTGACGAGGAGTGAACAGGAAGCTGAGGACGACACCTGCTGCTGGTTCAGCAGGTGACGGGGACTCGGAGTCGCTCGGAGTCGAGCGGCCGAGGTCGAGCGGAGCCGCACAGCGAAGAGCAGAGAGAACCACAAACCCTCTGCTGATACTGTGTATATGTCACATTCATATATAATCTAAATACTCTTAAATCACATGCATACTTGTGTGTGTGTGTCTGAGAGAGTTAATATATGGGTATGGAATATTGTATATATTTACATACATGTGCTTTAATGTGTGTGTGTGTGTGTGTGTGTGTGTGTGTGTGTGTGTCTTTTTATAGTAGGTAAATGCAGCTTCTAAGCTCCTCTGAAACTCTGAGCTTCAAAACGAAGCCTTCAGCACTTTTCACTGACTGATTTGGGTGAGTGTGTATATGGAAGTGTGTGTTTGTGTGTGTGTGTGTGTGTGTGTGTGTGTGTGTGTGTGTGTGTGTGTGTGTGTGTGTGTGTGTGTGTGGGGGGGGGGTTATAGGCTTTGTTCGTGTTGCATTTCACCAGAACCTCACATTCAGGCTGCTGCTGCCTCAGCTGTAGCTGCCGGCCCACGACCAACCTACTGATCTGTGAGGCGATAACCAGATGAATGACATGCTTTGGAGTGTGTTAGTGTGTGTGTGTGTGTGTGTGTGTGTGTGTGTGTGTTAGTGTGTGTGTGTGTGTGTGTGTGTGTGCATGTGTGTGTTCGACAGAGGAAAGAAGAAAAATTACGAGAGCTAGAAAAACTAATGAAAACATTGAGACAGAGGGATACACAGAAGAAGTAAGAGAGGGGGCGAGAGACAGTAAAACAAAGTGGTAACATGTAAGAGAGAGAGAGAGAGAGAGAGGTAGTGAGTGTGTGTGTGTGAAAGAGAGAGAGAGAGATAAGGGGGATCATCTTCTCCCATCCCTTCATTCTGATGATGTGGGTTTTTCTGCTTATGTAGACAGAACGTCCCTTCAGATGGCTTTAGATAGCACAGCTAAGTGTGTGTGTGTGTCTGTGTCTGTGTGTGTCTGTGTGTCTGTGTGTGTCTGTGTGTGTGTGTGTGTGTGTCTGTGTGTGTGTGTGTGTGTGCTCGCTGCACATTACACTCCCCATGAGGGTTCTCTGTGGTTATGAGAGTTCAGGTGATTCTCTCAGCAGCTGTGAAGCCACAGAAACACCCACGGAACCAAAGACGATCAAAAAGAAACCATACAGATGATTCAGACAAATGTAGAACGTTTGTCCAGAGGGTGGCGCTAGAGAAGATATTCTAGCTTCTTGCTCTAATTGTGGAACAACATGCGACGGAGGGGCAACACGATGACTTGTATAAATAAGCAGAACGTTGGGTCTTCTTATGACAATATAAACGTGTTTCTGTATAAAAAGCAGCACACGTCAGTCGATGCTTCACTTCTCTTCTCAGAGGAAACTGTCATCATTCATACGACGCCCCAAAAGGTCCTTGTAAGAAAGAGATAAAACACATAATGTTCCAGATATTTGATCAAACTACGCCAATTGTTCCTCTAATGAAAACACGTTGACTATCGCAAAAAAGAAATGGCCGAACACTGCATCTCGCTGACAGGTGTAGAAATGCTCCTGACGTGTGATAACTAAGCTTTAAAGTAACTGTCGAGTCAATTACAGTGTGAAACTCTGCGGCGCGGCGCCGTGTCAGTCGGTCCTCAGCAGAGCCTCAGAGAGCGGCGAGAGGAAGAGGAGTGGGACGTGAGTGGTCCTCGAGGTGAGGTCCGGTTCCGTGGTCAAGAGTTTGGGTTAAACATCAACCAATCAACAGGGCGGATGGTGAAGACGATGCAATACGATGGAAAACAGCGGCTCAACGGCTGTTTTCTTATCTGCTGTTTAAAGCAACTTGAATTAAGTGCAACCCTCTGACCCTTTAACCCCAACATAAGGAAAGGACCTTAACAAATCCCATCTGGTGACGCTAATCCACATGAAAATATCAGATAAATATACGTAATTTTAAAAAGTTGCATGCACCCAAACGACGGACTCAGTTCTTTTCCATGCTCGGAGTTGCGAGTGCATTCATGCCACCTTCTGCCAGCAGACAATGGCTTGTGGAGGGGGTTAGTTGGGGGTTGGGCTCGTACCTTGGCAGGAGGCCATGTTTCCCAGCCCCCAACCCTCAGTGGGAGCCAGGAGAGCTTCAGCACGAACCCGTCAGGTTCCCAGTTCAAACAGCACGCACACGCAGCCACTCCGGCCCCCGAATACAAACACTCAGTGATGTGCAGGAAATAAAAAGTGATGTGCTGGGTGGAAATGTGTTGAGGCCGTTTGGCGCCGGTGGACCAACCATCTATTTTCTGACCCTTGAATAACACCACTGCTGATTGACAGTGAGGAAACCAACGGTAAAGATTTTAAAACGATCGTCCCTGAGAAAATCAGGGAATCAATAGTGATCAGTTTGTATGATCCCCTGAGTTTCTATCCAGTGATCAAATCAATCAACCAAATATGTTTCTAGATCTCTGAAACTCTGTTGATGATTGTGTCCGTGGTTGGAAACGAGCTTTGTAGGAGAGATAAAGAAGAGGGATGTTCTTCCTCTTCCTGTGCCAGAACCAGAGAAATAAGCAAACGCAAGATTTCTGCAAAAAACGGCAACAAGCAGGGGACGAGTGTGAGGTCAAATCAGAGAAACACCAACTGTTAAGCTGTGTCCAGTCAGAATACATCACTGGAGGTTGTTTAGGGTAAAATGACAGAAAACTGGTGTCAGACTGATCAATGTAATGAAAATGAAAAGGCAGTTGTTTATCGGGCTGAATGTGTTTTGGAGCTCAGCTGGAGATTTGAAGTCTCCGGCTGCTCCTCAGCACACAGACCTAATTATCAAGTGTAAATTTAAAAAACTTCCACTGTCTAAAAATACAGAAAAACATGGAAACCCAAAACTGAAATCACCTCAAAACTGCGATGGCAGGAGTCGGTGTTTGGTTTGGTCAGAGATTGGTGGAATAAACCGGGGTCAGTGGGAATCTTCCTGCTGTTA
>NC_047162.1:19350381-19365381 GCF_009819705.1 Hippoglossus hippoglossus
GCTTATCATGACGATGAGGTATTAACGTCATACAATCGTTCATTTGTTCTCCATTAACAACATTAAGAGAAACAAATGATCATTTGATTATTGATCATTATGTGATTGATTTTCTCAGCGACATTCACGTTCCAATGAAATAAAAACAACAGTAACAATTATGATTCTTTTATTCACTCAGTGGTGACGTATTTTACTGAAATATTTAAATTCTTCCTGTGTTCATTTAAAGAATCGTTCATTTACACTTTGTCTGGGAAACACAGTAAAAGATCTTCAGTGGAAAACAGCCAAAGCCGGTCTTTACAGTGTGTGTGTGTGTGTGTGTGTGTGTGTGTGTGTGTGTGTGTGTGTGTGTGTGTGTGTGTGTGTGTGTGTGTGTGTGTGTGTGTGTGTGTGTGTGTGTGTGTGTGTGTGTGTGTGTCTGTGTGTGTGTGTGTTTTCTCCCAGCACAACAGAACTGACAGCTGCGATGCCTGCAATGCACAGATCCATACACACAAAGGAGCTCTTTATGTTACAGTATCACAAACACTTTCATCCTCCACTTTCTTTTAGGTGCAGATTCGTTCACGCTACATGTTCAGAACCAAACAAACCGAATGTGAGACGAGGTTTTACGATCTTTACAAACACATGGGGGAGAAGAAAAAGCTACAGATCGCAGCTGAGGCTGGAGAACGATTCCACGTTCAGGCGTCTCTCGTTTCTCCAACTGAGGGAAGAGAGAAATCCCCAAATTCCTACAGGTGATGTAGGAGAGAAAATCCACCTGGTGATACATCTGCATCGAGCCTCTGAAGGTTCCTCACGTGACACATTATTCTACTCTGTCCTCTCTAAGGTGTATTTGTTACTACTTAAAATCTACATTGTCCAGTTCTACATCCTGTGTCGTCTTTACAGTGGCCTCAGAGAACTCTGACACTTCGAGTTCATGTCTGAAAACAGCTTTAACTGTTAAAGCAGATTTTGTTTGATTTTAAATACACAAACAAACTGGTTTTATATGAGCTTCTTCTTCCTATTTATAGTTTTTCCTCCTGAACAACCTGCAGCACAATCTGATACACCCTTGATGGCTGAGAGAAGAAACACGAGTCCAGACGTCTTCACCTGCACAAATGTCTTTACAGGACGTCTTTGGTCAAACGTGTTTCAACGCGCGTCTCTTTAAACAGAGGCCAAGAGCTGATCAGCGCACGAGAGGAAGGTGAAGCGTCGCTGGCAGGTAAGCGACCGATCCAGCGCGTCTGGCAGTGAAGAAGGTGTCTGATGAATTTAGAAGATGTAGCGGCCGCTGCTCCGCGTAGACAACAAAGCTAATTTCCTCTCCAACTTCTGAGCAGGCTCGTCTCCTCCTCCGGCTCCGAGCCGCTCCGATGCCTATTTTTACCACACAGACTTTCGTTTGGGATAAAACCTTAAATCTTCAGCCAGTCTAAATATCAAACCACGGTTAGTGTGTAATTACATTCTGCGGTCGCAGCAGCCGTACGAGATGAAGTGGACGGGGGGTGGGGTGGGGGGGGGGTTCACAGCGAGCGAATGTGGAGGAAAATGAAGCGTGTACGTGGTGAAGGGTTTGAATCAGGCGTGTATAGACCAGCACTGTATACATGCCAACATGGTAGTCGATGCAGAAGAGGCTGATAATTACAGGCGTACAGAACGGGAATGTGGTCGACCGTGAGTGTGTGTGTGTGTGTGTGTGTGTGTGTGTGTGTGTGTGTGTGTGTGTGTGTGTGACCAATACAGCGGCCTCGGCTACAGCTACGACTGATGCCAGCTGGACCGGTTTGGCACGTATACAAAGACTCCCACACACACACACACTCTCACACTCTCACACACACACACACACACACACACACACAAAGTCGTGGAAATCATTGGCACAGATGCCCCCATATACACACACACACACACTCGCTGACGTGTAAATGTGTATATATATGGGTGTGTGTGTGTGTGTTTGTGTGTATAAATGTATTTTTGCATGCTACCAAAATACATCCATGCACTTAAAATGATCTGGGACCGTACATGCACACATGCAAGTAGAAACACACATTCTACACACACACACACACACACACACACACACACACACACACACACACACACACACACACACATTTAGAAGTGACACTGTCATTGGTCACTTGAATCCACCTCCGCAAATGACCTCATCCTGCAACCAATCCAAAATCTCTCAGCCGTCGCAAAATTAAAATGTTCTGATCAAAGGTCTTAGATATGGACTGAACGTTGTAATCGACACAAATGGTTGAATAAGACTCAAACTAAATATTATCCACTTTTGTTTTATTATTTTAAATGTGTGTCAAAAGATGAATGTGCTTTTTTTTAGAGGTTTTTCCATTTAAATGTAAAAAACACATGCACACGTACACGTACACATACACATACACATACACGTACATGTACACATACACATACACGTACATGTACACGTACACATCTGTTTTTCATCGCACAAGTTCACGTACTTATCAAATATGATTTTAAAATACTTTGAATGGATCTAGTTTCTGCAGTGATTATAGGAAATAGAAGAGAAACGTGATCAGGTTCAGTTTTTGTGTTGACAGAGAAAAACAGGCCTCGGTCATTTTGGATCCTATGTGTTCACGGGTTCGATTCCCGCTTCCCCACCTCAGCTTTGACAGGAGTAGATTTAATGTGTCGTTCACGTGCACGCGCACCGATCAGCCGCTCGAACCCGTCACCACATGACTTCCATCTGGATGTGGAAACGGCTTCTTGAAATGGAGGCGAGCCAACATTCACAGGAGGTCGAAAATATAAACGTACAACTGTGTGTTGACCTACGTCTGTGTCACACACACACACACACACACACACACACACACACACACACACACACACACACACACACACACACACACACTCTTATTGTTTATTTTCTTATAAAATATTTAGTTTGTCCTAATTTGAACAAAGGAAGTTGTTGCTTCAAGGTCTTTTAAAGTAAGATAGTAGATGATGTAAGAATATAGAGAAATGAAAAGACAGTTATAATATTCATTAGAAATGTATTCTGTTAATAAATTAAATCCTATATAATTATGTTGTGGATATTTTGCTGTTAGATGTTTAACTGAATAATTGAGCTTATGTATATATATGTAGAAAAAGAACTCAAATAATGAAATATTTGAGATGTAAATTAAGAATATATTTAAACTTTCGGAAGGTGGGAAACATGATGGCAGTATATAATTTTAGTATTTAAATTGTTTGTATTTTCTCCACATTTGTTAAGCACAAATGTATTCATGTTAGATTAAAAACCAAAATATAAATTGTAAGATGTTTGCATGAATAATTATTTTATTATATGATTTAAGTTGTTTAAAATAATAATACAAATAAATAATTTAGTTTAATGATTTGAGGTTTGAACAACTGCACAAAGTCACTTCTCTGTGTTTGACCTTTCGTCGTCTCTGCAGCCGAACTCGTGTTCGACACACAAACCAAAAGATCTCGGGTTTTTAAACTGCTGCTACACAACGAGGAGGAAACAACAAGCAGGAGGGAAACAAAGCAGCAGAGGGTCAGCCACCCTGTCACAGACACACACACACACACACAGACACACACACACACACACACACACACACACACACACACACACACACACACACACACACACACACACACACAGGAACCACAGTCAACTACTGGAGCTAGATTATTGATTTAAAAGAAATAGAAGTCAGAACAAAATATGTCCAAATAAAAATCCTTTTAAATCTTGTTAAAATGGATTATTCTCAATTACTGTATGAGCACATAACTGAGTTTATGTGTTTCCAGCAGATGAAGGACCTGCTGTGGTTTATTTTACACATTTACAAAACACCAAATCTAAATAATATCAGGAGAAAATATAAAATCAGATCGTTTTCTCATGTAAAAATCATTAATCTGCCTCATTCTGCTTTTGTCTTGATGAAACCCAGTGAAGTAAACTGACACCTCTGGATTGGGACGTTTAGTAAAGATCACACTATCGTCGGTTATCTGATCTAAACTCTCAATATTTTCACTAATTTAATCCCAAATCCACATAATGGCACATGATGCAGAGAAGAACGTTGATCTAAATGAAGAACATGTGAAGTGACAGTCGTCCAGCTCCCGTCTGCTTTGTTCTCTTCTCCGATGCTACTCGACTGCTTTGGATCAAATCCCAGCGGAACCTGCTCCCCCGTCCTCCTCCCCACTCTCCACAATAAAAGCCCTTCAAGAGTAATCTGAGTTCATCAACCTCACAAGTCTCTTACAAGTCGCTTTTTGATCCAATATCAGATTAACTTGATCTGAATATCACTGGATCTGAGGCCCTGAATCAAGGGTTTTCAACATCAGACCTGTTTCGTTAAAGGGACATTTAACCACAAACAGACTCAGAAACTCTCCTTTAAAGGGGTTTTGAACAGTGACGCTGCCGTCAGGTGACTCTCACTTCTGGGAATTCTTCAGAAAGTTCTCAAACCAGGACAGAGGGTTCGTCTGCATCATGATCTTCTACTTTAGAATCGTCTCTAGAATCCAGGCTGTTTGTAGAAACCTCAAACGCTGATGAGCTCAGCTTCAGCTTCGTGACAGAACCCTGCTGTTCCAACGAGGAACCTCCTCCTCATCAGGAGACTCACTGACACACCCGCTCTGATTGGATGATACTTACAGGAAGTCACACACAAACATGATGAGAAACCTCGACACGTTCCTGGAAAACCTTTGTGTTCTCGAATCGTGAGTCAACCCAACATTTAGGTGTTTCCTTCATGAACGGATCTCAAACCACGACAGAACGAGGTTCTTCACCAAAGATCATTAAAAAGACAAGAAGTTCCTCTTCTCTACAAACCTGGAGAAAAATATCCAAGTCTCTCGTGTTTCTATGACGTTAACAAACATCTAAGCTCCAGCAGCAGTGAGCAGCTTTGTCCACTCGAGTGTTTTAGCTCTGTGACGTCATGTGACCGTTCACTGACACTGGACATATGCGTAGTTACAGAAAATCCTTTAAACGAGGAACAGCGATGAAAAGTAAGAGCAGCTGATTCTTTACGTTGAGGTGGTTGTCCGACAGCTCAGCCCCAGAGTTTTCAAACTACGATGGGGCTGAGCTGTGGTTTCAACGTTCCCAGTTCGAGACGTAGTGTGGACAGGAGGCGTAACCATAGCAACAGCGATGTGTTTTACAACTAAACTGAAGTAGCGTGTGTTTGGCCCTAAAACTGTTTCCCTCGGCACTGAGATATAAAACCTATTGAACATAAGGAAATATTTCAGATACTTGTATTTCATTTAACTTTAATGCAAATATGGGAATTTGCTTAATGTAGCAAATTTGTGAATGTCTAGAGAATGAGCACAGACATCTTATTATTGATTATTGATATTTTTGATACGTTAATAACCTAAAGCAAAGTGTAAAGTAGGAGAACAGAGTTAGAATCCGACGTGAGGTCACTGCTGCTTCACCTTGTGCAGCCTGACTCTAAATCTTCCCTCTTTATCTCCTCTCTCAGCAAAGGAGCTAAAAAAAGCCTCAAACCGATCGAAACACAAACACTGGACTGTCTCAGATCTCAAAGGGACCTCGGCTCTGTTTCCGCCAATATCAACATTTCTCTGAGGAACCCCCGCGGTGACATTTTTCCCAGACGACGAACCTGAAGAGGCTCATTGGATGAGAGGAGGACCCCCGGACCAAGCGGCGCTCGTTAGAGCGAGCCGGCTGCGGGGGCACAAAAGGTGGAGGAGGGGAGGTCAGCCCACTCCGCTGTGTGCAGCCCATAGAGAAGTCGCTGAGCCAGGAGGAGCAAATCTGTGCTAATCCACGACACCGAGAGACGGAGGGAAACACAAATCAGCTCCATTACCAGCTCCCACGAACGCTCGGCTACACGCTTATTATTACACAATTTAAAATCTGATTCAAGGTGGAAGAGTCCACAGAACACGAGACAGTTTGAAAAACAGATTATCAGAATTAGGAGCAGATTTAAATTCATTTTTTTAAACACAACTGTGTTTCAGGAAAATCAAAATATTGATGTGTGACGAAAAAGGGATAAATGTAAATTTCTGTGTGATCATTATTTCAACTTTCGGCTTCTAACGTAAATATATATACAGCTTGAAATGAACATATGTAATGTTTTAAAATGAGTGTGAATATTCACCAACACTTCTCATTCTATAAAATGACTTTGTTCCAAAACTGAAACAAGTGTTCGGACAAATAAATTAAAGAATTAATAAATAAATCATGAATTTCCCAAATCAAGGATAGACCTTCACTCTAGGTGAATTTATCACATGGGATAAATATGTAAAAAATATCATTATATTACATATTTTCAGATAGTTCATATGTGAAATGCAAGATGTCCCTTTTTAAAACATCAGTGCACTTGTAATCTAATATTTCATATAAAGTTCCACATAGAATCAAAACCTCCAGAATCACGAGAATAAAGATAAATTATCACAAATTAAAATTAAAGTTTAGCAACATGATTCCAATCAATCAACACAAACACACATAATATAGAACATGTAAATATAGATGCATCAAAAGGTTTTAAATGAGGTTGAGAATATTTGTGAAATAACCTGTAAATATTCCCACTGGATTTTACTTAATTATCACCAAACTGAAATAGTGATTTCATCTAATTTTCAGCATCACATCTGTGAAACAGTTTCATCCACTGGAATCGTTCCTTCCTTTGTTTGTGTTCTTCCTCCTGGATTCAGCCCAGATGTTCTTTAAACCCTGAAGCTCATCGAACCCCTTAAATTCAACAGAACTCATCTCAACCAACTCATTTCCTGTCTTTGTGGACATTTAATTATTATTTAGTGCTAAAAACACGACTGGAGAAAAACCCACACGGAGCAACTGAAGCCTTTGAGTCAAGTTTTCTCTCTGCCTGTTTTCTCTCAGGTGTTTGAGCCTGGACGTGTCGGACGAACACTAGAGAACAAGCTGCAGAATCTGTCCCGTGTCCGCGTGGGGTTGGACGAAGGCCAGAGACACAAACCTGACGCCTGTGTCTCTCTCTCTCTCTCTCCGTCCCCTCAACCACCAGCTCCTCTTAATACGTCACCTCCTCTCTGGTTCTGTGACGAGTGTCTGGAGCTCGATGCTGACACGAGACTCGGCGGCTCAATAAAGCATCAGAGAGAGAAACACGCCGTCCAGAGACTGAAGACCACTTCGTACGTCTCGCTCCTCCGAGTCCGGAGACACTGACACCTGCACACGTTCATCTCATGTTTGTCTGTTGCACTTTTAGCAGAATTTACCAAAACTGATTTTATTCAAACATAATGTGAGGGAGGAGAACGGGCCGGGAAATAAGTCAGGAGAGGATTTGTTTATGTGGATGATAAATATCAGATATCTGAGTGACTGAACTGAAGTGAGTGTCGGGCCTCGACGGAGAAATGAACTCTACACATTAATTCTTTCATCGTAGAGTTCGAGACAGACGGATTTTAAAAGTCAACAGTCGACATTTGTTCAGCAGACACACGATCAACACACGTCTTTGACACGTGGACGTGGACGAGGAGTAAAAAGCCGACTGATTCATTGCTTGGCCGATAAAATACAGATTATTTTTAATTAAAATGTTCTTAATTCAAATTCTATATATTTGGTTTTATTAGTTTTTTTCTATTTATTTATAGTTATTAATAATAAAGTTTATGGTTAAAATGTAAAATCACATTTCGGCCTCCGGTAGTGACAGAGAGGAAGAATCTATTTAACATTAATAAGAAACATCTTCTAATCAATACAAGGCAAGTGTGTATTTTCTTCATCAATTAGATCTTCCAGGTTAATTTTGATCTTAATTAGTTTATTAAAGTTTCATTACAACAAAGTGATGAGAGGAGGAATCAGAGGAAGAGAGTGAAGAAGAAAGGAAAGACGTGAAAATAGAGAAAAGTAGAAGAAGAGGAAAACAGAAGAGACAAAGAAATAAGAGAAAAGAGCAAACGAGAGAAGAGGAAGAAAGAAAAATATCATATTTGAGGTTTTAATGTTTTAACTCAGATTGAGATGATTCAAAAATAAAATGATTGAGATGGATTTCATTAATCACTTCGTCTCTTTCACTTCTTTATTTAATTGCTTTTCAATATGTCCTTTCTTGACGTGTTTTCTTTGAGTCAGTTTCTTTTCATAATTCCATTTGTTTGGCGTTTATTATTTTAATCCTGATGCTGTTCTTATTTCTCCTTTTTAATTTTGTGTCAGTCGCCTCGGGGTCACTGACGACGTCTAGACACTTTGTGCTGGATGGATTCCACCCGTCACGTTGAGGCGTATTAAACCCTGACAGTTCATCAGTTAATCCTGACACTGAGATCTTTTCTTGTTTACTCATTCATGGATTCATCACTTTATTGTGTTGTCTTCAGATCCTACATGAGGGACAAGGAATGACACAAAAGATGAAGATGTTTGAAGACGTTTGTTTGTCCATCGATTTATCCCGACTGGGATTTTTTTAATTTTAACTGAATCTATTATCATTGTTTTGTTTTTATTTCTCAGACTCGTGCGAACAGAAGCAGAAAGGTGACGTGAGATGTTATCTTATTGACCGTCGTCTCTTCAGATTCATCAGGACGAGGGACACGAGGAGAGGGAGTTGTACGAGGATTAACTTTCGACGTATTCGACACGTCTTCCCGCGCCTGAAAGGACAGTCTCAGAAGACGAGATCTCCTCTGACATCCATATAATGAGTCCATTTTAATAAACTATGTGACTAATAGTGCGATTTGACGAGGACGGCGAGATGACGAGAAGAAAGAGACGAGAGAGGGGAGAAAACGGGGAGGGGAGGAAGATGGATAGAAAAAGGGGTAAACTCCCTCTTCCTGCATGCTGTGTGTGTGTGTGTGTGTGTGTGTGTGTGTGTGTGTGTGTGTGTGTGTGTGTGTGTGTGTGTGTGTGTGTGCGTGTGTGTGTGTGCGCGTGTGTGTGCATGTGTGTGTGCGTGTGTGTGTGTGTGATGGGGGAGGGTTGGACGGTGCAGACATGAATCATTCTGAGTGATTCAAGCGTTTCCATGACACCGCCGGGCACCGGTCCAGAAGTTTCGACAAAGTCTTAAAGGTACTGACACACACACACACACGCACACGCACACACACACACACACACACACACACGCACACAATGAAATAATCCAGCCAGTGCAGAATATGAAATAATCTATATATTTATTCATTCCATTGTCTGTACGTGTAAAGCGTAACATTTTTTGGGATCAACGTTAATTTAACAGACGATGGTCGATGACTAACTGTCGTGTGTCCCCCCCACCCCCCACCCCCCCACTCTCCCAATCCCAGCAGGCATTGATTTCTTGGCACCGGAGCGAGTGAATACATCAAACAACAGATGAACGTATACGAGCGACGGGGACGACTCGAGAGACGACGCATCCAGCTCACATCTGTCGGCTTCTACCTTCAGCCATATCCGAGCGGATCACACTGACTGGACCAGAACTTCTGTGTTTTTATTCCTTCTCAGTTTGATTCCGTTTCATTTCTACACCTGGAAAGTGTCTTTAATTTAGTTTTAATATCGTGGAAATGAATCAGAAACATTAATATACACAGCACATCTGTTTATTATATCTCGTAGACAGTGTGTTATTTTATTTATTTTTTTCAAAAATGAACCAATGTTCTCTTATTGTCTACAATAAAAACTATATATTTGGGTTTTAGAATTGACTTAAAGTCAAACAGATAATGTTTTACTTTAAAATCCTGGATTAAGAAGATATGAATTGACTATTAAAGGGCCTTGATACTGCAGCTCTACACTGACAAGATGGCAGCTTTCGTATCCGAGATGCTCTGGCTTCAGTGTGCAAATAAAAGTTGAATATGTATATATATATATATTCAACTTTATACAGTATATAATGTAGAAAGCTGCATTCTCTGTGTCCTGCCCACACTGGCTTATAGAAGAACAAATACCCATGTTTCAGTGGTGAAACAACGTTTGTCTCAAAAGAACCTAAATTGCGACACAAACTCAACAATCTGAGGAAAACTTTCTTTTCCCAGAATCCAAAAACAACATCTGTCTGAAACAGAAAACACACAAGTCCAGTGTTTTAAAACCAGAGGACACATTTCATATTTATTTCATGAGCAACAGAGTTTTCATCCTCATCTGTGGAACCGATAAAAACCACCTTGTCTCCAGAAGTAACGATGCTAATGCTAATGTCCCTGAACATTAACCTGTGAGGACGATCTCCAGCTGAATCTCTGTGGTGAGACACCGGAGAAGAGACGGAATATAGAAAGTCATAGCTCAATAAGTAAAACACTTAAAGGAGACGTACAGTGAAATGTTCACGTGCTCTAATGTTCAGAAAACTCATCACTGTCCTCAGACTGTCCATCGCTGCTGCTCCTCTGTTCAGCCTCTGTCTCAAACTCTTGGTTTTAGCTCCTGTCTCTTTAAGACCCCCCCTCCCGATAAAGCCCACTCTGCTCTGATTGGTCAACCTCTCCAAGCAACATGTAGTAACTCTCGGCCTTCGCTCTCACAAGTCAGACTCACTGCTAACCGGGTTATATGCAAATTAGCTTTTGCAAAACTTTTACATTCACAAAAAAAAACTTAATAACACACAAGAGGAAAGAAACAGATTTAAACTCAAGGAATAAAAGTTTTTGATCTCAGAGAATCTATGAGAACAACTTGGATTATTTTATTCTCCAGGACTCGACATGTGAACGTCAGCGACTGAAGCTGCACACGGGTTAAAATTCAGCAGCAGCCATGACACTTGTTCCCTGTTCATGTGAATGAGAGCCATAGAACAGCCCCCCCCCCCCTTCCCTCCCTCATTACCAAACAGCCTTCATTATCCATCCAACCCCCCCCCCCCACCACCACCACCATCCCATCACACACACACACTCATTCACCCCTCCTCCACCCTGGAATCAATAGACAAACAACACAAACAACAACGAGGCGACAAACCGAGCGACCACCGAACCGGCAGGATTCAACCGGGTTTCAAATTAATATTAAAAAACATCGGCGTGTGCGTTCGTAACATTGTTAAAAATAAAATAAAAACTAAATACTGTTCAGAGAATCTTTGAATCATGAAATTACTTTAGTTGATTTGAGAGTAAAATTTTATTTGACTTCAATTTCAACATTTTCGTTCACGAAGCTTCGGTTTTCGGGAGAATGAAATGTCGTCGGTTTGTGTACGTGGCGTGCGCGCGTGTGTCGCGTGTGTTTTTCCTACATGTGTGTGTGTGTGTGTTGGTCTCAGACAAAACAGGGCTGCTGAAATGCAGCAGGCACTGCAGACTTTTGTTGGCTGGCTGACAGCGTCGAGTCGGTGCCAAGCCCCGACGGCGGAAACGACTAAAAGACGCATAAGGCTGGCATTAGAGCCCCAAATCTCCTCTCCCCCCCCCCCCATCCCTCCTTCTCCTTTCTCCTTCTCTTCTCTCGCTCCGTGGCACGGCGTTTACTTTGGTCGGGGTCTGACTCGATTTGGCACCATTCACATCCATCCGTGAATTTATCAATCTGTCTTTATTTCGCTCTGATCTGACGGGAGTGTGTGTGGGGGGGGGGGGCAGGAAAACATGGCACCTGAAGCGCTGCAGGAGGTTTTAGGTAAACTGCCGATTTGACGAGCTTTCCTTTTTTCTCGTTTTGGACATCACCTGGCTCCTGTCTCCAGTTCAATCCCCCCCCCCCCACCGCGTCTTCCTTTCACAAGTGTCTCCGAATGAGAATTTGGGAGGATTTGATTCTTTCCAGGGTTTATTTTGTTCCCCTCCGTATCTGCTGCCTTTGTCTTAAGGATTTTCGGGCAGCGTTTCCACAAATACCTCGGACACAATAGCATCTGGAGTTACATGCACGAGGCACTGAGCCCGTGTTCCTTCTAAAACCTAAAACAAACAAGGAAACAACATACTCCCAATTATGCTCCCAAGACAATAAAACACAGCAAAGAGAAAAGAAACCCCTCCTGTAAACGTGCAGGATTACCTCCAACTACAAGCCAGGCTCCGTGTTTGGAGTCTATTATTGATGCAACAATATTTAGCTGCAGAGGAAACAAAAGGCGCGAATGCTCCAGTTGTGGCTGCAAATTGTGTTGTATTGTGGGGCCGACAGATGACGACTGCTAATGTTGAATTAAAAAGGATCTTAGACGTGGATTTAACACGTTCGCTCTTGTCTTCGGGGTTCGAGATGGAAAGTGAACGACGCGGGGAGACAAAGAGAGAGTTAGAACGAGAGAAAAGGTGTGAAATTCTGAATTAGCGGCACAATATGGACGTATTAAAGTGCAGCACAATGAGCGGTGAGAGCGTCGTGGCAGGGTGTTGTTCACCGAAGACACAACGTTCAGACTCACAAGGTTTCCATGTGTCAAACAGGAAGAAAGTGAAGGTTTCACACCTACACGGCTCATTCTCATCATTTAAAAATACATGCACGTTCTTCCTGACCCTCTTTCTCTTCAGGGAAACACTCAGATATATTAAAATATCACCTATGTTCATGTGAAGATGTTTTTGTGCTTCCATTATTCACAGGCCTTTAGCAGAGTTATCACATGTCTGAGCCAAACGTTCCGTCTACTGCTATTTACAGGACCAGCTCGGCTTTGAGTCGGTGAATGGAACGAGGAGATGTTTCATAAAAACAATAGCTGCAAAAACTACATTGATCGTGCACATTAAACTTCTGAACCTCAAAACCCTCAGAGGAATATGAACCAAATGTTTTATTTAAAAAACTGAGAAGTCAGAATCTGTAAAAACTGAAATAATCATCAAATGTTCAACTTTCCATTGGTTCTTGAACAAACCATCAGGAGAAAGAAACAAATCTAAGCTGAAAAATTCAAAAATCATTTGTTCTACACGTCTCATTTACGTATTATTTATTTTGAATGTTAGGTTGTTAATAGCAATAATGTTAATAATGTAAATACCATAATTCTAACCAATTCAAGCCTTAAAGAGAATAAACTGTCTCTCTCTCTCTCTGTGGGAGGAGGGTGGGTGGGGGGGCGACCCCGGGGAGATGGATGATGGGTCAGGTGCCGTCAGACTCGAGGGGTCACGGGGTCACGGGGTCAGAGGATTCTGGGGTTCAGCATCACACTCTGACTTCCTGCTGTCACCGTCATGGCTGACGTCTCCGATCCTTCCTGCTCCTCTTCCTCCTTCTCTCCGTTTCATTCCCTCTATTCAAACTTCTCCTCTTCCATCCAGATTTTTTATTGTACATGAAAGCTTTTTAATATCACGTCCAATTTGTGTGTTCCTTCCATTACTGTACGTCTGGCGCGAGCGGAGCGGAGGAGATAAGCGGCCGCGGTCGCCCTGCGGCCACAGAAACTTAATCTGAGGTTTTAGAGAATAAGAAATATTTCCTGCTGATATGTTGATTACTTTAAAAACCTAAATATAAAATCTTAATAATCTTAATAAGTAATGTTGCTTTTTTTGTTTCATACAGGAAGTAACTACAGATATTTGCTTATCTGTGTTTAAGTCGGTTTTGTTCAGGTCCAATGTTTACGACCCTTAACCTCCTGAGAACTAAATAAAGCATTTCTTTCCATCACATCTTCTCCTCCTCCCCCATTTCTCTCCTTCCATCAGTGACAGACCTCCTCCTCCCCTCCTTCCCCCCCCCCCCCCTCCACCCAACTTAATACCTGTATTTAGACAAAAAACACAGCGTTTGAACACCTGGCGTAATATGAGGGGTAACCTATAGCTGCGGGTCTGAGCGCCGCGTCACATCGCCGATACGCTCCGTGTGATTTCAGCTCGACCACCTGGCTGCGGAATAATGACATATCTGCTCCCACACGCTGCTCGGGAGCCGGTGATCAGAGCGGCTTCATCACAGCGGGGCAGACCCCACCTGACATCGCTCAGAGAGGAGGGCGGAAACAGACGGACAGCAGGAGAAAGGACGGGGACGGAGGAGGGAGGAGAGACGAGCCATCTGAGCGCCTACGTACAGAAACCTGAGAGATTGATGCCGCTGTCAGCGCCTCCCTCAACAAAACGTTTAAAAAGTTCATGTTCAAATCAGATGTAATAACGATTAGATTTAAAATGTAGAGTGATTAGGCCTTATTAAGGATAACTCTAAATAAGAGTGTGTGAATAATAGATATACACACATAAATAAAACCAATAGATCGGCAAAGACATGACGAAGAAATGTAATTGAGGTTTGATGTTTTACAGTTTAAACTTATATATAAGTATGAATAAAAAGAAAATACAAATACAAGCAAATATATAGAACTTGAATTTAGAAAATAAATATGATTGTTTATGTAACAGATATGCAAATCTATTCTGCATCGATGAACAACAGACGTATCGAACTACTGAACTAACAACTGGTTTCCAAATAACTATCGGAATTTTTCATACGCTGCCTTGCTCCACCTCCTGAGGCAGAGCAGGATTTGAGCGGGTCACTCTGGCAGATTCGGGGCAGTGGTGTTTTCACTTCTTTGTCAGCTCTGTTCTCATTCAGCGTTTGCCAGCACGGACTCTGCCCGCTGCTTTCACGTGGCACTGCCCGGCAAGCGTGGGAACAAGAAATGGGGGAAAGCCACCACTTTACCCTCGTCTGCTGCCATGGCAACCGACCAACGGTCAGGTCGTTAAGACGCTGGCACACAGGGGAAGTTTGAGACCCCACTCTTTTATTTGTTAGCCTCGTTCTCTTCACTCTGGTGCTCCTCCGTCACACGTCCTCCAACCCACAGAACCACGCCAGTAACGGTTCCTACCTTCGGGTACGACACTGAACCAACGACAGGTGCACCGTACCTTTGTCGCCATGGTAACAGTAAT